>NW_028231513.1:0-12299 GCF_043228905.1 Azolla caroliniana | reverse complement strand
CTTATGATATGGAATTAAAAAATCAAGATTTTGAAACTCAGATCGAGAGACATGACGAAAATACCAAATTTCAGGAGTGAGTTGAGAAGAGCTAGGAGGTAAATTAAAATGTTCATACCTGGCTCGTGTGATATCGAATTTTTGTGTTCAAAACATGCGAATCGAAGCTAACAACGCTAGCTATAATATGGAATTAAAAAAATCAAGATTTTGAAACTCAGGTCGAGAGACATGACGGAATTACCAAATTTGAGGAGTGAGTTGAGAAGAGCTAGGAGGTAAATTAAAATGTTCATACCTGGATCGTGTGATATCGAATATTTGCGTTCAAACATGCGAATCGAAGCTAACAACGCTAGCTATTGATATGGAATTAAAAAAATCAAGATTTGTGAAACTCAGGTTGAGAGACATGACGAAATTACTAAAGTTTGAGGAGTGACTTGAGAGGAGCCCTTGAGTAAATGAAAATGTTCATTACCTGGCTCGGTGTAATATCGGATTTTTGTGTTCAAACATGCGAATCGAAGCTAACAACGCTAGCTATGATATGGAATCTTAGTCGAGAGACATGACGAAATTACCAAATTTGAGGAGTGACTTGAGAGGAGCCCTTGAGTAATTGAAAATGTTCATACCTGGCTCGTGTAATATCGGATTTTTGTGTTCAAACATGCGAATCGAAGCTAACAACGCTAGTTATGATATGGAATCAAAAAATCAAGATTTTGAAACTCAGGTCGAGAAGCTCTTCTCAACTCACTCCTCAAATTTGGTAATTTCGTCATGTCTCTCAACCTGAGTTTCAGAATCTTGATTTTTTGATTCCATATCATAACTAGCGTTGTTAGCTTCGATTCGCATGTTTGAATACAAAAATCCGATATTACACGAGCCAGGTATGAACATTTTCAATTACTCAAGGGCTCCTCTCAACTCACTCCTCAAATTTGGTAATTTCGTCATGTTTCTCGACCTGCGTTTCAAAATCTTGATTTTTTAATTCCATATCATAGCTAGCGTTGTTAGCTTCGATTCGCATGTTTGAACGCAAATATTCGATATCACACGATCCAGGTATGAACATTTTAATTTACCTCCTAGCTCTTCTCAACTCACTCCTCAAATTTGGTAATTTCTTCATGTTTCTCGATCTAAGTTTCAAAATCTTGATTTTTTAATTCCATATTATAGCTAGCGTTGTTAGCTTCGATTCGCATGTTTGAACGCAAATATTCGATATCACACGATCCAGGTATGAACATTTTAATTTACCTCCTAGCTCTTCTCAACTCACTCCTGAAATTTGGTAATTTCGTCATGTCTCTCGATCTGAGTTTCAAAATCTTGATTTTTTAATTCATATTATAGCTAGCGTTGTGAGCTTCGATTCTCACACGAGCCAGGTATGAACATTTTCATTTACTCAAGGGCTCCTCTCAACTCACTCCTCAAATTTGGTAATTTCGTCATGTCTCTCAACCTGAGTTTCAAAATCTTGATTTTTTGATTCCATATCATAACTAGCGTTGTTAGCTTCGATTCGCATGTTTGAATACAAAAATCCGATATTACACGAGCCAGGTATGAACATTTTCAATTACTCAAGGGCTCCTCTCAAGTCACTCCTCAAATTTGGTAATTTCGTCATGTCTCTCGACCTGAGTTTCAAAATCTTGATTTTTTAATTTCATATTATAGCTAGCGTTGTTAGCTTCGATTCGCATGTTTGAACACAAAAATTCGATATCACACGAGCCAGGTATGACCATTTTAATTTACCTCCTAGCTCTTCTCAACTCACTCCTCAAATTTGGTAATTTCTTCATGTTTCTCGACCTGCGTTTCAAAATCTTGATTTTTTAATTCCATATCATAGCTAGCGTTGTTAGCTTCGATTCGCATGTTTGAACACAAAAATTCGATATCACACGAGCCAGGTATGAACATTTTAATTTACCTCCTAGCTCTTCTCAACTCACTCCTGAAATTTGGTAATTTCGTCATGTCTCTCGATCTGAGTTTCAAAATCTTGATTTTTTAATTCCATATTATAGCTAGCGTTGTTAGCTTCGATTCGCATGTTTAAACTCAAAAATTCGATATCACACGAGCCAGGTATGAACATTTTCATTTACTCAAGCGCTCCTGTCAACTCACTCCTCAAATTTGGTAATTTCGTCATGTCTCTCGACCTGAGTTTCAAAATCTTGATTTTTTGATTCCATATCATAACTAGCGTTGTTAGCTTCGATTCGCATGTTTGAACACAAAAATCCGATATTACACGAGCCAGGTATGAACATTTTCAATTAGTCAAGGGCTCCTCTCAAGTCACTCCTCAAATTTGGTAATTTCGTCATGTCTCTCGACCTGAGTTTCAAAATCTTGATTTTTTAATTTCATATTATAGCTAGCGTTGTTAGCTTCGATTCGCATGTTTGCACACAAAAATCCGATATCACACGAGCCAGGTATGAACATTTTAATTTACCTCCTAGCTCTTCTCAACTCACTCCTGAAATTTGGTAATTTCATCATGTCTCTCGATCTGAGTTTCAAAATCTTGATTTTTTAATTCCATATCATAGCTAGCGTTGTTAGCTTCGATTCCCATGTTTGAACACAAAAATCCGATATGATACGAGCCAGGTATGAATATTTTAATTTACTCAAGGGCTGCTCTCAACTCACTCCTCAAATTTGGTAATTTCGTCATGTCTCTCGACCTGAGTTTCAAAATCTTGATTTTTTAATTCCATATCATAGCTAGCGTTGTTAGCTTCGATTCGCATGTTTGAACACAAATATTCGATATCACACGATCCAGATATGAACATTTTAATTTACCTCCTAGCTCTTCTCAACTCACTCCTCAAATTTGGTAATTTCTTCATGTCTCTCGATCTGAGTTTCAAAATCTTGATTTTTTAATTCCATATCATAGCTAGCGTTGTTAGCTTCGATTCGCATGTTTGAACACAAAAATCCGATATTACACGAGCCAGGTATGAACATTTTCATTTACTCAAGGGCTCCTCTCAAGTCACTCCTCAAATTTAGTAATTTCGTCATGTCTCTCAACCTTAGTTTCAAAATCCTGATTTTTTAATTCCATATCATAGTTAGCGTTGTTAGCTTCGATTCGCATGTTTGAACGCAAATATTCGATATCACACGATCCAGGTATGAACATTTTAATTTACCTCCTAGCTCTTCTCAACTCACTCCTCAAATTTGGTAATTTCTTCATGTCTCTCGATCTGAGTTTCAAAATCTTGATTTTTTAATTCCATATCATAGCTAGCGTTGTTAGCTTCGATTCGCATGTTTGAACTCAAAAATCCGATATCACACGAGCCAGGTATGACCATTTTAATTTACCTCCTAGCTCTTCTCAACTCACTCCTCAAATTTGGTAATTTCTTCATGTTTCTCGATCTGAGTTTCAAAATCTTGATTTTTTAATTCCATATTATAGCTAGCGTTGTTAGCTTCGATTCGCATGTTTAAACTCAAAAATTCGATATCACACGAGCCAGGTATGAACATTTTCATTTACTCAAGCGCTCCTGTCAACTCACTCCTCAAATTTGGTAATTTCGTCATGTCTCTCGACCTGAGTTTCAAAATCTTGATTTTTTGATTCCATATCATAACTAGCGTTGTTAGCTTCGATTCGCATGTTTGAACACAAAAATCCGATATTACACGAGCCAGGTATGAACATTTTCAATTAGTCAAGGGCTCCTCTCAAGTCACTCCTCAAATTTGGTAATTTCGTCATGTCTCTCGACCTGAGTTTCAAAATCTTGATTTTTTAATTTCATATTATAGCTAGCGTTGTTAGCTTCGATTCGCATGTTTGAACACAAAAATCCGATATGATACGAGCCAGGTATGAACATTTTCATTTACTCAAGGGCTCCTCTCAACTCACTCCTCAGATTTGGTAATTTCGTCATGTCTCTCGACCTGAGTTTCAAAATCTTGATTTTTTAATTCCATATTATAGCTAGCGTTGTTAGCTTCGATTCGCATGTTTGAATACAAAAATCCGATATTACACGAGCCAGGTATGAACATTTTCAATTACTCAAGGGCTCCTCTCAACTCACTCCTCAAATTTGGTAATTTCGTCATGTTTCTCGACCTGCGTTTCAAAATCTTGATTTTTTAATTCCATATCATAGCTAGCGTTGTTAGCTTCGATTCGCATGTTTGAACGCAAATATTCGATATCACACGATCCAGGTATGAACATTTTAATTTACCTCCTAGCTCTTCTCAACTCACTCCTGAAATTTGGTAATTTCGTCATGTCTCTCGATCTGAGTTTCAAAATCTTGATTTTTTAATTCCATATTATAGCTAGCGTTGTGAGCTTCGATTCGCATGTTTGAACACAAAAATTCGATATCACACGAGCCAGGTATGAACATTTTCATTTACTCAAGGGCTCCTCTCAACTCACTCCTGAAATTTGGTAATTTCGTCATGTCTCTCAACCTGAGTTTCAAAATCTTGATTTTTTGATTCCATATCATAACTAGCGTTGTTAGCTTCGATTCGCATGTTTGAATACAAAAATCCGATATTACACGAGCCAGGTATGAACATTTTCATTTACTCAAGCGCTCCTCTCAACTCACTCCTCAAATTTGGTAATTTCGTCATGTCTCTCGACCTGAGTTTCAAAATCTTGATTTTTTAATTCCATATCATAGCTAGCGTTGTTAGCTTCGATTCGCATGTTTGAACACAAAAATCCGATATTACACGAGCCAGGTATGAACATTTTCATTTACTCAAGGGCTCCTCTCAAGTCACTCCTCAAATTTAGTAATTTCGTCATGTCTCTCAACCTGAGTTTCAAAATCTTGATTTTTTAATTCCATATCATAGCTAGCGTTGTTAGCTTCGATTCGCATGTTTGAACGCAAATATTCGATATCACACGATCCAGGTATGAACATTTTAATTTACCTCCTAGCTCTTCTCAACTCACTCCTCAAATTTGGTAATTTCGTCATGTCTCTCGACCTGAGTTTCAAAATCTTGATTTTTTAATTCCATATTATAGCTAGCGTTGTTAGCTTCGATTCGCATGTTTGAACACAAAAATTCGATATCACACGAGCCAGGTATGAACATTTTAATTTACCTCCTAGCTCTTCTCAACTCACTCCTGAAATTTGGTATTTTCGTCATGTCTCTCGATCTGAGTTTCAAAATCTTGATTTTTTAATTCCATATCATAGCTAGCGTTGTTAGCTTCGATTCGCATGTTTGAACACAAAAATGCGATATCACACGAGCCAGGTATGAACATTTTCAATTACTCAAGGGCTCCTCTCAAGTCACTCCTCAAATTTGGTAATTTCGTCATGTCTCTCGACCTGAGTTTCAAAATCTTGATTTTTTAATTCCATATTATAGCTAGCGTTGTTAGCTTCGATTCGCATGTTTGAACACAAAAATTCGATATCACACGAGCCAGGTATGAACATTTTAATTTACCTCCTAGCTCTTCTCAACTCACTCCTGAAATTTGGTAATTTCGTCATGTCTCTCGATCTGAGTTTCAAAATCTTGATTTTTTAATTCCATATTATAGCTAGCGTTGTTAGCTTCGATTCGCATGTTTAAACTAAAAAATTCGATATCACACGAGCCAGGTATGAACATTTTCATTTACTCAAGCGCTCCTCTCAACTCACTCCTCAAATTTGGTAATTTCGTCATGTCTCTCGACCTGAGTTTCAAAATCTTGATTTTGTGATTCCATATCATAACTAGCGTTGTTAGCTTCGATTCGCATGTTTGAACACAAAAATCCGATATTACACGAGCCAGGTATGAACATTTTCAATTACTCAAGGGCTCCTCTCAAGTCACTCCTCAAATTTGGTAATTTCGTCATGTCTCTCGACCTGAGTTTCAAAATCTTGATTTTTTAATTTCATATTATAGCTAGCGTTGTTAGCTTCGATTCGCATGTTTGAACACAAAAATTCGATATCACACGAGCCAGGTATGAACATTTTCATTTACTCAAGGGCTCCTCTCAACTCACTCCTCAAATTTGGTAATTTCGTCATGTCTCTCGACCTGAGTTTCAAAATCTTGATTTTTTGATTCCATATCATAACTAGCGTTGTTAGCTTCGATTCGCATGTTTGAACACAAAAATCCGATATTACACGAGCCAGGTATGAACATTTTCAATTACTCAAGGGCTCCTCTCAAGTCACTCCTCAAATTTGGTAATTTCGTCATGTCTCTCGACCTGAGTTTCAAAATCTTGATTTTTTAATTTCATATTATAGCTAGCATTGTTAGCTTCGATTCGCATGCTTGAACACAAAAATTCGATATCACACGAGCCAGGTATGAACATTTTAATTTACCTCCTAGCTCTTCTCAACTCACTCCTCAAATTTGGTAATTTCGTCATGTCTCTCGATCTGAGTTTCAAAATCTTGATTTTTTAATTCCATATCATAGCTAGCGTTGTTAGCTTCGATTCGCATGTTTGAACACAAAAATTCGATATCACACGAGCCAGGTATGAACATTTTAATTTACCTCCTAGCTCTTCTCAACTCACTCCTCAAATTTGGTAATTTCGTCATGTCTCTCGACCTGAGTTTCAAAATCTTGATTTTTTAATTCCATATTATAGCTAGCGTTGTTAGCTTCGATTCGCATGTTTGAACACAAAAATTCGATATCACACGAGCCAGGTATGAACATTTTCATTTACTCAAGGGCTCCTCTCAACTCACTCCTCAAATTTGGTAATTTCGTCATGTCTCTCAACCTGAGTTTCAAAATCTTGATTTTTTGATTCCATATCATAACTAGCGTTGTTAGCTTCGATTCGCATGTTTGAATACAAAAATCCGATATTACACGAGCCAGGTATGAACATTTTCAATTACTCAAGGGCTCCTCTCAAGTCACTCCTCAAATTTGGTAATTTCGTCATGTCTCTCGACCTGAGTTTCAAAATCTTGATTTTTTAATTTCATATTATAGCTAGCGTTGTTAGCTTCGATTCGCATGTTTGAACACAAAAATTCGATATCACACGAGCCAGGTATGACCATTTTAATTTACCTCCTAGCTCTTCTCAAGTCACTCCTCAAATTTGGTAATTTCTTCATGTTTCTCGACCTGCGTTTCAAAATCTTGATTTTTTAATTCCATATCATAGCTAGCGTTGTTAGCTTCGATTCGCATGTTTGAACACAAAAATGCGATATCACACGAGCCAGGTATGAACATTTTCAATTACTCAAGGGCTCCTCTCAAGTCACTCCTCAAATTTGGTAATTTCGTCATGTCTCTCGACCTGAGTTTCAAAATCTTGATTTTTTAATTCCATATTATAGCTAGCGTTGTTAGCTTCGATTCGCATGTTTGAACACAAAAATTCGATATCACACGAGCCAGGTATGAACATTTTAATTTACCTCCTAGCTCTTCTCAACTCACTCCTGAAATTTGGTAATTTCGTCATGTCTCTCGATCTGAGTTTCAAAATCTTGATTTTTTAATTCCATATTATAGCTAGCGTTGTTAGCTTCGATTCGCATGTTTAAACTCAAAAATTCGATATCACACGAGCCAGGTATGAACATTTTCATTTACTCAAGCGCTCCTCTCAACTCACTCCTCAAATTTGGTAATTTCGTCATGTCTCTCGACCTGAGTTTCAAAATCTTGATTTTGTGATTCCATATCATAACTAGCGTTGTTAGCTTCGATTCGCATGTTTGAATACAAAAATCCGATATTACACGAGCCAGGTATGAACATTTTCATTTACTCAAGCGCTCCTCTCAACTCACTCCTCAAATTTGGTAATTTCGTCATGTCTCTCGACCTGAGTTTCAAAATCTTGATTTTTTAATTCCATATCATAGCTAGCGTTGTTAGCTTCGATTCGCATGTTTGAACACAAAAATCCGATATTACACGAGCCAGGTATGAACATTTTCATTTACTCAAGGGCTCCTCTCAAGTCACTCCTCAAATTTAGTAATTTCGTCATGTCTCTCAACCTGAGTTTCAAAATCTTGATTTTTTAATTCCATATCATAGCTAGCGTTGTTAGCTTCGATTCGCATGTTTGAACGCAAATATTCGATATCACACGATCCAGGTATGAACATTTTAATTTACCTCCTAGCTCTTCTCAACTCACTCCTCAAATTTGGTAATTTCGTCATGTCTCTCGACCTGAGTTTCAAAATCTTGATTTTTTAATTCCATATTATAGCTAGCGTTGTTAGCTTCGATTCGCATGTTTGAACACAAAAATTCGATATCACACGAGCCAGGTATGAACATTTTAATTTACCTCCTAGCTCTTCTCAACTCACTCCTGAAATTTGGTATTTTCGTCATGTCTCTCGATCTGAGTTTCAAAATCTTGATTTTTTAATTCCATATCATAGCTAGCGTTGTTAGCTTCGATTCGCATTTTTGAACACAAAAATGCGATATCACACGAGCCAGGTATGAACATTTTCAATTACTCAAGGGCTCCTCTCAAGTCACTCCTCAAATTTGGTAATTTCGTCATGTCTCTCGACCTGAGTTTCAAAATCTTGATTTTTTAATTCCATATTATAGCTAGCGTTGTTAGCTTCGATTCGCATGTTTGAACACAAAAATTCGATATTACACGAGCCAGGTATGAACATTTTCATTTACTCAAGGGCTCCTCTCAAGTCACTCCTCAAATTTAGTAATTTCGTCATGTCTCTCAACCTGAGTTTCAAAATCTTGATTTTTTAATTCCATATCATAGCTAGCGTTGTTAGCTTCGATTCGCATGTTTGAACGCAAATATTCGATATCACACGATCCAGGTATGAACATTTTAATTTACCTCCTAGCTCTTCTCAACTCACTCCTCAAATTTGGTAATTCCGTCATGTCTCTCGACCTGAGTTTCAAAATCTTGATTTTTTAATTCCATATTATAGCTAGCGTTGTTAGCTTCGATTCGCATGTTTGAACACAAAAATTCGATATCACACGAGCCAGGTATGAACATTTTAATTTACCTCCTAGCTCTTCTCAACTCACTCCTGAAATTTGGTATTTTCGTCATGTCTCTCGATCTGAGTTTCAAAATCTTGATTTTTTAATTCCATATCATAGCTAGCGTTGTTAGCTTCGATTCGCATGTTTGAACACAAAAATGCGATATCACACGAGCCAGGTATGAACATTTTCAATTACTCAAGGGCTCCTCTCAAGTCACTCCTCAAATTTGGTAATTTCGTCATGTCTCTCGACCTGAGTTTCAAAATCTTGATTTTTTAATTCCATATTATAGCTAGCGTTGTTAGCTTCGATTCGCATGTTTGAACACAAAAATTCGATATCACACGAGCCAGGTATGAACATTTTAATTTACCTCCTAGCTCTTCTCAACTCACTCCTGAAATTTGGTAATTTCGTCATGTCTCTCGATCTGAGTTTCAAAATCTTGATTTTTTAATTCCATATTATAGCTAGCGTTGTTAGCTTCGATTCGCATGTTTAAACTAAAAAATTCGATATCACACGAGCCAGGTATGAACATTTTCATTTACTCAAGCGCTCCTCTCAACTCACTCCTGAAATTTGGTAATTTCGTCATGTCTCTCGATCTGAGTTTCAAAATCTTGATTTTTTAATTCCATATTATAGCTAGCGTTGTTAGCTTCGATTCGCATGTTTAAACTCAAAAATTCGATATCACACGAGCCAGGTATGAACATTTTCATTTACTCAAGGGCTCCTCTCAAGTCACTCCTCAAATTTGGTAATTTCGTCATGTCTCTCGACCTGAGTTTCAAAATCTTGATTTTTTAATTTCATATTATAGCTAGCGTTGTTAGCTTCGATTCGCATGTTTGAACACAAAAATTCGATATCACACGAGCCAGGTATGAACATTTTCATTTACTCAAGGGCTCCTCTCAACTCACTCCTCAAATTTGGTAATTTCGTCATGTCTCTCGACCTGAGTTTCAAAATCTTGATTTTTTGATTCCATATCATAACTAGCGTTGTTAGCTTCGATTCGCATGTTTGAACACAAAAATCCGATATTACACGAGCCAGGTATGAACATTTTCAATTACTCAAGGGCTCCTCTCAAGTCACTCCTCAAATTTGGTAATTTCGTCATGTCTCTCGACCTGAGTTTCAAAATCTTGATTTTTTAATTTTATATTATAGCTAGCATTGTTAGCTTCGATTCGCATGCTTGAACACAAAAATTCGATATCACACGAGCCAGGTATGAACATTTTAATTTACCTCCTAGCTCTTCTCAACTCACTCCTCAAATTTCCAAATTTGAGGAGTGAGTTGAGAGGAGCCCTTGAGTAAATGAAAATGTTCATACCTGGCTCGTGTGATATCGAATTTTTGTGTTCAAACATGCGAATCGAAGCTCACAACGCTAGCTATAATATGGAATTAAAAAATCAAGATTTTGAAACTCAGATCGAGAGACATGACGAAATTACCAAATTTCAGGAGTGAGTTGAGAAGAGCTAGGAGGTAAATTAAAATGTTCATACCTGGATCGTGTGATATCGAATATTTGCGTTCAAACATGCGAATCGAAGCTAACAACGCTAGCTATAATATGGAATTAAAAAATCAAGATTTTGAAACTTAGATCGAGAAACATGAAGAAATTACCAAATTTGAGGAGTGAGTTGAGAAGAGCTAGGAGGTAAATTAAAATGTTCATACCTGGATCGTGTGATATCGAATATTTGCGTTCAAACATGCGAATCGAAGCTAACAACGCTAGCTATGATATGGAATTAAAAAATCAAGATTTTGAAACGCAGGTCGAGAAACATGACGAAATTACCAAATTTGAGGAGTGAGTTGAGAGGAGCCCTTGAGTAATTGAAAATGTTCATACCTGGCTCGTGTAATATCGGATTTTTGTATTCAAACATGCGAATCGAAGCTAACAACGCTAGTTATGATATGGAATCAAAAAATCAAGATTCTGAAACTCAGGTTGAGAGACATGACGAAATTACCAAATTTGAGGAGTGAGTTGAGAAGAGCTTCTCGACCTGAGTTTCAAAATCTTGATTTTTTGATTCCATATCATAACTAGCGTTGTTAGCTTCGATTCGCATGTTTGAACACAAAAATCCGATATTACACGAGCCAGGTATGAACATTTTCAATTACTCAAGGGCTCCTCTCAAGTCACTCCTCAAATTTGGTAATTTCGTCATGTCTCTCGACCTGAGATTCAAAATCTTGATTTTTTAATTCCATATCATAGCTAGCGTTGTTAGCTTCGATTCGCATGTTTGAACACAAAAATCCGATATTACACGAGCCAGGTATGAACATTTTCATTTACTCAAGGGCTCCTCTCAACTCACTCCTCAAATTTGGTAATTTCGTCATGTCTCTCGATCTGAGTTTCAAAATCTTGATTTTTTGATTCCATATCATAACTAGCGTTGTTAGCTTCGATTCGCATGTTTGAATACAAAAATCCGATATTACACGAGCCAGGTATGAACATTTTCAATTACTCAAGGGCTCCTCTCAAGTCACTCCTCAAATTTGGTAATTTCGTCATGTCTCTCGACCTGAGTTTCAAAATCTTGATTTTTTAATTTCATATTATAGCTAGCGTTGTTAGCTTCGATTCGCATGTTTGAACACAAAAATTCGATATCACACGAGCCAGGTATGACCATTTTAATTTACCTCCTAGCTCTTCTCAAGTCACTCCTCAAATTTGGTAATTTCTTCATGTTTCTCGACCTGCGTTTCAAAATCTTGATTTTTTAATTCCATATCATAGCTAGCGTTGTTAGCTTCGATTCGCATGTTTGAACACAAAAATGCGATATCACACGAGCCAGGTATGAACATTTTCAATTACTCAAGGGCTCCTCTCAAGTCACTCCTCAAATTTGGTAATTTCGTCATGTCTCTCGACCTGAGTTTCAAAATCTTGATTTTTTAATTCCATATTATAGCTAGCGTTGTTAGCTTCGATTCGCATGTTTGAACACAAAAATTCGATATCACACGAGCCAGGTATGAACATTTTAATTTACCTCCTAGCTCTTCTCAACTCACTCCTGAAATTTGGTAATTTCGTCATGTCTCTCGATCTGAGTTTCAAAATCTTGATTTTTTAATTCCATATTATAGCTAGCGTTGTTAGCTTCGATTCGCATGTTTAAACTCAAAAATTCGATATCACACGAGCCAGGTATGAACATTTTCATTTACTC
>NW_028231512.1:0-12312 GCF_043228905.1 Azolla caroliniana | reverse complement strand
AACTCAATTTTATCCGATTTTTATAACACGTATTTATTCCGGACACACTAAAGTTGTTTGGCGTGATTTTTTATAGTATTTGTTAATCCAGATCATGATATTTAACAATACAGCAATTTAAAATTATGTTTGACACAAAAACTCCTTTTTATTATTTTTAATATTTCTGGATATTTAATTCTGATAATAATGTAAATTTAAATATTTATATACACTAAAATATTGGTTTGGTTAGCTTTAGATATACTTGATATTTTGAAAATGTTGGACAGTAATACATACTTTGAAAATAAATTACTTCAAGTACAAACAGTTTATTGAATTTTTTCTGGTAACGTTTTTGCTAATTTAAAACACACAGCTGACGATGAAAAAAATAAAATTAATTGGCTGCCATAAACCGAACTTAAAACTACATCACAAAAATGTCGCCAAGGTGAATGAGTCTCAGACACCGGGAACCGTTATCGTTTTCGGTATTGTAAAAACGAGGGGTTGTTTTCGGGCTCGTGATGAGAGTTGTTTTCCATTCCATTCCGAAAGCTATTAGCGTAGTCAGAACGAAGAACGATGCGCTTTTCTATTTAAACAACTTCCATTAGCTCTCGGAGGGCCTCGACCCGAACCAAGCCAGCGCAGCATCCCGAGCCGATGTTGTAATGTAACCGACACGAAAATAAAAATATTGTTCTCGAAAAGGGAGATATAAATATCATTATTCCTCCCGCTGGTATTACACGGTGAGACTTCCATATTCTTTTTAGATGAAAAGCAATAAGTTTAACTTTGTTAAATAAGGTTAACAGACTTATAGTATCGTAAAATCGTACTAGAAGCGTGATTATAAACCCGAAAATCCTCACAACACTAAAAATGGAAGGATTTTTTTTTCTCAAAGAGAAAAACAAAACCAATGTCGATTTTGTGCCTGACCCAGGATAGGTTGCATTAAATAACTCATTTAATTAAATATATTAACAATGAAGCAATGTGTATATAGAGGGTTGGTAACTATATTTTATAATATAAAGGAATATTCCCTTAATACGGAATTTCTAAAAAAAATCAATCTAGTTGTCAAAAAGTATCTTTACATTTTTAACACTTTTACAAAAGATGATCATACCGAGGCTAATTATTTTTAAAAAATTGGCGTAAATTGGTATAATAGTAACCAAAATATAAATATTATTAGTAGTACCTAACTTCATAAAATGTTAAAGTGTACATTAGTATCGCCATTAAAATTATTAAAAATAACAGAAGGGTTAACTATTTTATACAAACAAAAACTGTAATATTATGATATATTACATGTTGTGTTAACACATTACTTCATTGGGTTAACGAATAATAAATTAATATATAATAAATATAAAAATATAACTACCATCTACACTATGCCTAATAGTTACATTTTGAAAAATCAATGTATTAATGTAAATGATAAAAATAAGTTTTTTGATGTTTGAAACAGACCTTTTATGTTAGTTAAAATATTTTACAAAAGCTCTACCCGTTTGATATATGTACATTTTTGGGCAAGGCACATATGTTGTGTAGATTTGAAAAAGTATAATTTTATTTAACTTTTTTTTAAATAATCAGAACACTAGCGCCTAGGCGTTCATTAACTTGAGTACTTTAATAATAGTCCATTGATTGGCATTTCATTAGTTGTCCAGAATTTTTGATAACAATCGAACGCTTACCACAACGGCGCGCATCTACACGTAACTTCACGATTAACGCATTGATGAATAAATTATTTAATATCGTTTAAACAAGCATAATAGTAATTAGCCTACACTAATCTATTACGCTAATCAATGTTAAATTATGCAAAATATATCAGATCTCTGCAATGGGTCTTTACATAGTCGATTAAATTAATAATTTATTAAAGTTGTTTTCGACAAACAATATGTTTTTTCACAACACTTTAAGGATTTAGTTAATTTGTATTGATTATCCAAATTCAAAAACGTGGTATAAAGCGGAAATAAAATATTTAGATGGTGCGAAAATAGAAGGCATAGTCCTAGAAATATCATATTTTATCATCACTTTAGTATGAACACTTTAAAAGTTAAGAAACCTTTTATTAACATTTCAACACCTACAAAGTTACTTTTTTTTGTATAATATATTTAGTATGTTTATGCCCTATTTTCACCTAAGTTTCTTACTTTTCGTTCAAGTAGGATTTTTATATTAGAAGTTGTCAGTTACAATTTTAAACCTAAATTAGAAAAAAGTATGCACTCAGTATTCGATTAAATTTATATATTAAAAAACATTAAAATTACAACAGTAATAAAGTTAATTCATTTTGATTATGGATTTAAGCCAAAATCATATCGGATTTTAAATTCCCTATGTCCCAAAAATTACATTAAGCGACTGGGTTTTCCGACAGTAAATTAATTTCCCGACCAACAACAGTAAATTAACAACCTAAGCAGATACGTAATGTATACCTCCGTTTTTATATAACAAAGCCAAATTATTTTGAATATCTTTGATTTATATCACGCTTTTGTGCTTGGCTTTCAATTATTAGCTCATTGATCACGTGTAACGCAAATTGATTTTGTTTATATGTATAATTTAATTTCTTTCTTGAGCTTATCCCATAATTTGGTAATGTTATTTTGGTACTTTTTAAAAGTTCGAAATGTTTTGTATTAATTAATTAAAATAAGAAAATTAATAATAATTTGAATAAATAAAACAATGTGCTTACCTTTTCAAACAAAATAATAAATACTATATTAAACATGTGACATGTTTCGTTAACACAGTAGATTTTTCAGACTTACAGTCTAAAGAAGTTACTGTTTTAACAAAACATGTCACATATTTAATTTAATGTTTATTAGCTGGTCTCAAAATCACATTGGTTTATTTATTAAAAGAACTTCAATCGACTTTCATCACGTAAAAGCCAATAGTATTATGAAATTAATAGTATTATTTTTATTTATTATTACCTAAAAGAACAACGGTATGCTACTACAATAATCGTCGACTTAATTATGTTTTTTTAAGTACATATAAAGGTAGGTAAGTTAATAGAAAAACGTGGTTTTTATCGTGAGGATCTGTTCATTCGTAATGTCCATTTAACGACTGCGGGCTCGCCCGCCTGTCTATTAATGCTGAGTTGTAATTTTGTGTAAAGCCAAATGAACAATTATTATCGATTTAGTCATTAGCAATAAAGCTTATCGGTTGTCTATGTTGCTGCATTCCCAACTCAACGGAAAGTTTTTTAAAATAAGTTTTTTGCTAAATTAAACATAAGAGTTTTATATCTTATAGTAAACAATCCAAAACAGAATTGACTTATTTTGTTAATACCAACCTATCTTATCTCTCCCAAATTCTTTGTATTTATATAAAAATTACTTGTACTTTATTGACATAACATGTAATTTTAAGATGCTATGTTTAGTTGGCTTTGTCAACAAGAATTACTTCTTTGGACAATAAAGCATATTTTTTTTTTTTTATATTTTTTCGGTGAAATTGGTTAGGTTTTTGAAAATTACTGTTATTTATTTCTATGCCTATGTTTCAAGCGATAATATTTGAGTTGACTACCTCATTTTTTGCAAATTTCATGTAGCAATTTTCTATCTAAACCTTAAAGAAGCCATACAATTATATTGGAATATACAGCTCTCACTAAGCTTCGGGTTTTATCCAATATTTTTGTCTTCTAAATGTAGGTTATAACCTTGTGCTATCTTTGAAGTATAATATTTCTTATAAGTAAACTTTGTTTGAGCAGTGCTGTTTATTTACTTGGTTGTTTCAAATGCTTTCAAATTTGCTATCCAAGAAGAAAATTGAAAGTTAACTTTTGAGATACAAAATTATAATTTATGACAAAAAACAGCACGAGTTTAGCATTTTGTCGTTTTGATCTCGATTCGTTTAAAAATATGGCAAACCTGAAACAAACAATAGATGTGACAATAGTTAATGAAATTAAAACCAAGTAGTGAATAAAAGATTAGGATAATTTAGCATTCGAGAGGGTTGTCCGAGCAAAACTGGGAAAGAGACACCAAAGTCAATTATAAAGTTTGTAACTGTTAAATGATTGTATATAACATGTCCCAAATTCAAGCATTCCTGATTATTTTGGACACCCAGTTCGTTTGTTTTTAATAATATAAATGGATTTACCATAAATGTGTTAGGTTACTCGCTCTGATGTAATACGATTTCAAATTCCATACCGGCATAAAATATTAAAACTCTTGAACCGTTTTAATACGGACCCCAACTGTTTCGAGTGTCGTTAAAAACATATCTGGCTCCTTCCAAAAATAATTGAGTCTTTTTTAATACGCCACTCGACTCGAAACTCTATCCGAAATGAGTTTTAGGTAGTGTACGTGGGTGGTAAAAAAGAAATGAGTCGACGTAATAAAAATGCAAAACTGAAGTGTTTAACGCGAGCACTACACCGTAGTACGTCACATTTAAACGAGCGTATAACAGTCGGACTGCATAATGATGCATATGACTTTTAGCTAACTAACTGACAGTTGAACCGACGAAGTAAACGTCACAATAAAAGGACGTTATGTGGCAGCGGTCACGTGGCTAGGTCATAAACTTTCATTAGCCGGTCGTGAATTAAACTAACGTCACCACAATGCGACACACACATCGGTATGGCTGTGTATGTTCGACTTCAATATTCAAATATATTTCTACGGGCAAACAAATCTCAATTTATCACGTCTACATAAGTCAGCGTCATCACATGGATCTAACTAATGTATTTTTTAAATCAACGTTTCGATCTCTACACAAAGGTTTATCCTGATAAAATATTCTTTTTAGTGAATGTTTGATTTATTGGTGTTCAACAAAAAGTGTTGGGACGTATAAATAGGACTCTTTTTTAGAGTTTAAGTTTTATTTTATATTTTTTTCGATTGGCACTGAGATGTTAAATTTTGCTTGCTCCGCTTATCCTTAAAACATGGTTTATTTTCTAAAGCTTTATATTGACACTATACTTGCTAAAATGTTTTTTTGGGCTATTTTCAATAGCGTCCTTGCAAGAATTTCATTTTCAAACCAAAAGTCGATAAACCTCTTGTTTATACCAATCAATAACCATTCTGTCGCACATTTTTGCAGACATTTACATATTTTATCGAGCAATTGGCATTTCAAATGCGTAAGAATGAGCTCAAAAAACACGTGACCCAAAACGCCCTGGTATTGACTGTGACGTCACGATGCATCTTTCTTTGAAACTTTGAATTGTTTACTTGTGGTGATTAAGAAGTTTTATGATTTTCATTGTGATTTCTGCACAATAATTCTAAAAATTACTAAACAAGGATATGTTAAGGGTCAGTCCGAGAATCTACCAGAGGTAGATGTTTTGATGGTGGGGAAATTTATCTCCAGTAGTGGATTATTTACATCAGCAGAAATACGGGGTGTTAAAGCAAAGGTGAGAAAAAAAAGCTTTTTTTCCAAATTAAAAATAGTAAATATTCAAATAAAACGGGATTTATACTTTATTTAGAAAGGTTTTTGGTAATTAGAACAAATAATTTACATTTTTAATTAAAAATATACTTTTGTAGGTTAGGATTACTTTTTGAATAACTTATATGTGGAAATTTTTTCGATGCTCTGCTTATTATTTACTTCAATTAAAATGTAAAATGTGTTTTATGTATAAACATGTAAGTATAAAGTAATACTAGTTATATTTCTAGATATCCATGTAAACCTATATTAAAAATAATTTTCTTTCAATTTTTTAGATATATTAAATTAAAAATTATAATTTCTTGTTTATAGAAAAAGAATGAAACTTTAAAATGGGGGTATTATGAATATTTAATGTGATTTAAAATATATAAATAATTATCAATAAATATAGAATTAAAAACTTAACTTACATTAAAATGATCTTCACAAGCATAAAGATGGCTTTTTGCAGATACATGTTTGGAATCGCGTCTAGCAACAGCTATCAATCAAAGTTTTTTTTTGTTTTGGGTTTTATGGAACATTAATTAATGTTTATATACCTTTTTTTTATTTCAAACAATAACTATATAAATAAATATAAACTTACTCGAAAATCTCGCAAACTAACCAAAAATCAACAGTATAGAATGTAAATCAACAGGTCGTTCAAAGGTCGTCATGCACCACCGGCCAGAATTAATGCATCGTGACGTCACACGCATGGCCGTCAGTCTCTATGCTGTTTTGGCGCGAAAAAGAGCCCTTTAAACTTTTATCGGTTATAACGTGATTAAAAGTTATAATTTTTAAAAAATATTTGGTATACTCCTTAGCTAGTTGTCAATGATTAGATTTAACAGAAAATAAAAATGTATGCATGGAGCCTATTGTGTCTTTATAAGTTTTGTTCACAGAATTAACAACTTTATCACACCTAGGCTGTTTAAGTATTTATGTCCGAACACATTCAAAATATTGGCTTCTCTTCGTTTTAACAACAATATATAATTTCTACTTTTTGTCGGAATGCTGTAAAATTATATCTAGTAGATCGTACTGCAGCTTTTATTTGTAAAGTAAAGACAAAGAAAGTCCTTTTGTAGTCTTGGTAAAAACAATTAAAATTACAAATAATTATTAGCAATTATAAAGCACATCTCTGATAAAAATTAAAGCAAACTAAAAAAAATTGGTATTGATATTGTGATTAAGAGTAAGCAAATTAAAAAATATGGATATAGAAATCGTAATGTCGAACAAGCAGATAAACTAACATATCCTTTAAAAATACAAATTGGGATGACTTACCAGGATCCGAGGCATCGAGACTTTGCTGCGAAGCGGGGGGCTGCGAGAGGGGTCCAGGCGTGCCGGGCGACCTGACGTCGTCATTCACGGGGCCCCCGTAGCTCAGCGACGACGAGGGGGGCCGCTGCAATCAGAAACAATACTTAGGTATAAATGATGGCGTCTTATCAGTTTACGGGCAGGGGCAGGGTGGTCATTTTGTGGATGGGGGGGATATTATTTTTATGTTTATATGTTTAAAAGTTGATAAGATAAAAAAATTAAAGAGTAAAATGTAGTTTAAGGTGGTTAAAATATTTACACCACACTTGGATATTTCAGAATATATAAAACACTAAATGATATTTGTCTCAAACGGCAACATTTTTTAAGAATACAAGAAAAAATTAATTATATTTTCCCAATTTTTTAGGAAAAAATCAATAGGAAACTCTCAAAACTCTACCTATATCTACAGAAAAATGTAAAGTACTGTATCATAAAAAAATTAACAGCTTTTCAGAGAGTATCAGAAATTTACCAAAGAATAAACTAAAGTGTGTATTAAAAAAATATCTAGTCAGTAAGGCCTTTTATAATATCAATGAATTTTTTAATGATCCTGATAAAAGGGCGATTTAGTTTTAAATATTTCCAGATTTTAATTTATTTTATTAAACTTTATATGTCTGCCTTTAACCTTATGTTTTATTTTTGTTTCAATTGTACGTATCTTATACATTTTTTAATCTATTTTATACTTCTATTATGTATTTTAATATTCTTATTTTTATGTATTATTAAATATATGCGTTACCGTTTCTAGAAAATGTACAAATTTTAGTTATTTTGTCAGCATATGCTGAATTAGGATAGTAATTAATGATAATAATCATAATCTTTTATAATTGAAAACAAATTTTACCAGTATAAGCTATTATTGTGTTACTATTAATATATATTGTGTAGCTTGTAAGACACAGTTCCACGCCCAATTGGGCTTTTGTAAGTGTAATCGCTTATTTGGAATTAATAAATCATATCTATCTATCCATAAAAATATCATCTTGCGAGAAATGTTTGTTTTTATTATTAATTTTAGTTTATAATTTCTATTTATTGATTACAGCAAATTACAAATAAAAATCAAATTAAATAGGCCAATATATTGCATGTTTAAAAATTATATACAATCATCAAATTTTAAAACAATTACCAGTGCGAGCTTTTTACAGAATAAATTCCTTCCACAATCATGAAATTTAATTTTTAAAGGGAGCCCTTGCAGCAACGATCTTATGAATAAACCATGTATCTGAAGCTCCCTTTAAATCTTATATTTCATGGGTGTAAATTAAATTACCTGGTGTTTTCAATGTTAGTTTTTAAATATTATAATGTAGAGAAAGAAAGAGAGGGAGGGAGGGAAAGAGAGAGAGAGAACTTCAAACATTTTTGTCAACACGGCACTGATCATGGTCTTCTATAATAGAAAACACTTATAGAGGTGGTTAACAAAACTATACCCAATGCAAAAAAATACTAATATCATTTGGAAAATTACAAAAACAAAAAAAATATTAATTTATAAGACACATTTAATGGAATAACTTTTTTTTAAATATTAGAATTAAAATACAAATTTTAAAATGTTAGTTTAAAAAAATATATATAGTGAAAAGCACTCGCGTATTTTTTCAGATGACGTATCGAAAAAGCCTTTTGCATCATGAATATTCCAAATATGATGGGAACACGCGATTTTGACGGCAAGGTGTCGTGTTCCCATATTTTTTTGCATGGAAAGACCTCTGCGAAAGTGGAGTGTCATGTCTTTTGGTCCTCGGGGAGTAGATATGCTAGACGCGCGTATGATGCCTCTCCAGTTTATTATTTATCTGATGCTCGAGAGCCGAGCATCTTTTTATTGAATTTGATGCCATAAGTGCACCTCGGTATTGCGGTTAGAATTGGCCTTTTTATACTCCCTCGCCCACGCGCGATAACCGCACAACGTTCACGACGGAGAAATAAATATTGGAAACGTATATGCGTTGTTTAAAGTTATAGGTTTAAAGGTATGTCGACAGATTTATGCGTGTGCGAATGTATAATATGCATCGTTTATTGTAATTCTCTGGAATCCTCTTAGTTTAAATTATGCGTGGATTGGTTACAGACGTCAATTTAAATCATGTCATTGCGGGTACAAATGCATAATTAATATTGTGTCGTTACATTCGTTCTGTCGTTTGTCCCATTGTTGGTAAACCGTGACAATTGCCGAGAGATATGAAATATATTTAAAAACGTAAATTGTTATATCTAGCCGATCTTAATAAACACGTAAGGTATAATTTATCATTCACGAGAGAACATTGTCGATTTCATACTCAAGTGATTAATAAACATTATTTATTCTAGAAGAAAGTATTACAATGGTTCAAAATAAAATAATAAAACCATTGATATTTGTTAAGTACAATAGTTTACAAAAAATAATTATACTATTTTAATTATTTATTTTTACTAATATATAAACATATTAAACTTTTTCCTATCTCTGTTTAATCCTACGATGAATACTTATGTTTTGGGACTAAAATTTCCAGCTAAATCACTACGAAAAAAAAGTTCTCCTGATAAGTAGTACTGAAAATTACTATTGTTTGATTGGTGTTCAAATCATAAAACTAAGTTTCTGTATGTGGACACTTTAAAAATATATATTTTTTTGCATATTTAACAAAACAGACAAATAAAAAAACTGATTAAATGGGGTATAAATATCATATGCATGGACAGCCTTCCCATGGTTAAACCAGATCTTTTAAGTGAAGATACCTATTAAACTAAAAAAACAGGTTTTCCACATGCATAGAGAAATAACAATAACAAAAAAACAGATCGCATTATAGTAACGTGAAAAACCATGGTATAGGCTTTAAATGTAAATTGAGAAACTACACAAATAAACTGAAAATGGTGAGAACTGTTTAACAAAGCAAATATATATCATCATCGAAATAATGAACACCAAGACAGTTAAAGAATTGTGTGGGAAATCAATAAAGACATGATTATGTTATAAGAAAACAAACTAAGGAACTATGTCTAAATACTAAAAAGCTTTACCACCTAAAACAAATATTTTAGATTTCCTGTATCAATTAAGTTGTTTTAGCAAACAAACGGAATACCCAAAAATCAAAATCAGAAATCCGTATTATCTGAAACACATTAAGTGGACTGACTTACTACAGTTGAAAATAACAAACTGATTTTAAATTTAATTAAGACAGGACGACTCCTTTAAAATATACATTTTAGCTTTGACTGGCTTATAATTATAGTTTTTACCAAGTTCCAAAACAATGACTTGTAAATACATTTGACTTAGTCTAAGTTATTTATTGTTTATTTTTTCTGCAGGTATATCAAGGTAATTTTGACATGGATATAGTACAAATACACTTTTACCTAAGGTTTAAAACCAGACAAAGAGCACGATACTAATATTTTAAGACTTTTTTAAGCCCTTTAATACCATCAGTTACGGTATCTTTTTGACAAACAATTATGACATTCTAGCCTTTGCAGCAATTTAAAAACAAATGATGTGCATACAATTTCATATAATAAGAAAATAATAACAAGAAGCTAATTTAATGTTAATTTTTTTTGTTCCACTTTAAATAAGCTAATGTTATGAGGCAGTTTATAATTTATCCGATTAGTTATATATAAAAATATTTGGTATTGGAAAATACGTTTTAATTGTATATATAGTTTTAATATATTTACCTAAGTAAAAATTGCATTTATTATACAAAAAGACAGGTAGTATTTTAATATTATAAAATACATCATCCAATTTCCATTGTTAAATTCGGTATAGTAATAAAACTAAAGCCGACACACGTAATAACTGTTATCGTAAGCCATCTAAGCACGTCTAAAACATTGCTAATAGCTACAAGTTAGAGCTTTAAACGATAAACTAAAACGGCCCGTAGGCAATCTAGTTAATATTTACGGAGCTGTAGCTTCCACATGTCAATAACCGGAAGTCGGAAACGATCGTCATGCTCAACCGGGCCAGGGTATGTATTTACTGGTCGTGCGCTAACTCGTTCGCGCTTTTTGCCCCTTTTTTACACACCTAGTTATATTTAATAAAACATATACAAGGTGCTCTACCGGCAAACCTAATTGATATTCCAACTGTCCGGCAATTAATGAACTGTGAAGTAATGCTTCGGTTTTTTATCGGAACTACAATTTGATACGGTTTTTTAGCACATATAATGCGTTATTATTGGCTAGTTCGCTATCTAAAAGAATTATTTTTGTACATGGTGACGTTTCAGAAATTCATCTGTTTCCGTTTTCGGAAAAAATTAAGATTCGTTTCACATTAAAAATACTGCCCATTTGTAGGACAAATTACTACAAATCAGTATTAATACACAATGTTATGGTCAGCTTTGATATAGTTAATTTTACAAACGTACCTGTAGACAAAACTCTTAAAATGATTAAAAATATATAAGAAAATGACTATTATTTTTAAAAAAGAATAAAGTTAAACATCGGTACTGTATTGACATTATTAAGATACTGCGTTAAAACACACAAATTTGAAATAACGATGGGTTTTTCTTTTGTATGGATGATAAATGTTAAATGACACACATATATACACACAGGTATAAATAAATTAACATTAATTTCATACTGTGATATTTGTCAAAACTAAATGCGAAAATTAATTAACTATCTATCAAGCTGTTATAAAATAACCTTATAATTTATATTTATTATCATAGAAATAAACCATGGTTGGTTTTTTTAGTTATAATTTTTAGAATCTTAATTTTATTCTTAAGAGATCAAGTTACCAAAACGTTAAATCCAATACAAAAACATGATCTGTTATAGATGACAAAATAGCCATCAAGCGGTTTGGAAGATATGAAGCCTGAACAGCTCCTCGCTGGTTTTATGAATTGTTTTTTAAAACCCGGAATCTACAAAATCCGTTAAGAGTTTGTATAAAACGGGATACGTATTGGATACTATTTAAAACATTTTAAATGCATATAAGTAGATAAGCATTTCCACTTAGGTGCACGTGAATATTTACTATGGTAAAATATGCCCTAATTGCGCTTACGGTTATATAATCTTCAATTATTTTCTTTCATCCTGTCATTTAAAGAATGCTACTTTATTTAGATTATTATCCATTTTATTCAATTACATGACTTAAACTAGTATTATAAAATATTTAGCTATAGAAATAATTTCTCTTCATTAGATAAACACTGATAATAATATAATACACCTTATTATTTTCCAATTAATTTTTATTTATATTCGGATATTAGTAAGTGCAGCAATTTAACATATTATTTTTAAAAATATTTTAAATTAAGAAACTATTGGTTATTCTTTTACAACCGAAAATAGCTATAGGCAAGACAATTTTATAATGATATTGTGAAG
>NW_028231511.1:0-12328 GCF_043228905.1 Azolla caroliniana | reverse complement strand
CATAAAAAAACCTTCTCTCTTCTGATCATGCAAATATAATGACGAACCAGAAGATGCACTACTCATAGGTTCTTCTAAAACCACATTTTGTGATGATTTGGGTTCTGAAGTAGAAACAATTTGCAGTGTTTTGAAGCTTTTTGAGTGCAGGGGAAGGAAGGGAAGGTGGGTCTTAGCAGAGTTTTCGATGCTATGGCGTATGGGTAAGTTCCAAGATTTTGCCATGTCCATCGAAGCTTTGGAGAATGAACAGGATTCTGACGGGTCCCAAGAATTGTTTTTCTGGAAAGCTTCTAGAAGCTCTTCATCAGAGCTGCCATATCCACATAAGCATAGCTTCCCGTCAGTCTGGTATTCTAATTCTAAGCCTTTGAATATGTATACGTATACGGTATATGTATATGTATATACATATGTACATGTATATGTATATGTATATGTCTATGTGTCCACAAATACATAGCTCCCCGTCAATGTGGGCTTTTAATTCTAAGGCTGTGTATATGTATATGTATAACAGTATATGTACATGTATATGTATATGTGTTCACAAATGCATATGTATATGTTGGTTTCTAATTCTAAGGCTTTGTATGTGTATGTGTATGTGTATGTGTATGTGTATGTGTATGTGTATGTGTATGTGTATGTGTATGTGTATGTGTATGTGTATGTGTATCCATTGGTATACTTGTATGTGTATAAATGTATGTATGTAACTAATGCTTTGGGTTTGTAGACTCACTTTCGTAATGGCCTCAAGGGTCCCGACTCCCCCCCTACCCACAAGTCGACGGCTCATTCTTCACTAGGCATGTAGCCAAAGATTTGATTCTTCTCCCATTTCTTGGGGAGCTCAATTCAACCTACTCATGGCTACATCGATCAACCTCGGGTCAAACAGAAACAACGCTGAAAATTCAACCTCGTTGTGCCTACACCTAATGGCTTGAGCTCTTGTTCTCCATTCACTCATTGACCCTCACCATCCCTCAAAGGTATTCCTCCTCTATCTACGGTTTTATGGTAAACTGTATTCCCTCTGGCACGAATGCAAAGCTAGTTTGTACCTATTAATTTGGGTAGCACTCATCACGAGTGTCATTTGTATCACGATCTAGGCATTGTCTCATAGAAAGACTTGGTGACATAGACATATCTATGAAGATGTGAACTACCCTGCACCCATAATTCAAGTCCAGTTGAAACTTCGGCCATCTCTTTTAAATTCATTCCTTTTACTCACGATACTCTTAATGTCTTCGATTAGAGGTACTACTTGAACATTAGCCATCTTAAAGATGCACATTATTGCATCATGTAGTGGTAGTAAAGAATAGTTACATTATCATCACAATATTTCTAGAGAAACATTGAGAAAAAGAATAGTTGAGAGGGAGACGCATAAGCTCTACCATTGTTGATGAAGCAGTGAGTGCTTTCCATCGCCTTCACAATTGTTGTCATTGTAGTAGTTGTAGCCCCTACCGTTTTAACCACAATTGTTGTTGTTGTCGTTGCCGTTGTCTGATGTTGCATGCATTACATCCACCGCGCCCACATCAAGTACAAATATATGTTTTCACAGAGAAGTCATTCACACATGTGAAAGACAAAGCAAGCGAGCATGTGTATGGCATAGAAAGTAGGGTTTGAAGAAGAATTTGTGGTACTAGTTTCAATGTGAATGCAAGTTTTTATGTAAAACTTTAGCTAGTAAATAATGATCATTATGTCTAGCAAGAAGAAAGAAGCTAATCCAAAATGAGAGGATGAATGATGGTTGAAGGACAGTCTTTGAGACGATTTTCCAAATGGTAGGTCATTTGCCCTCTAGTTTAGGGTGAGACTATCTCCCCCTTTTTTCTAGTGTTCCTTTGATATTTCTATGTATTCTTGTGACGATGTCTTCATGGTTCTTGTCCTGGATCATGGATGTTAGATACTTAACAAGAAAAGTGGCTCTTATTGAATATAAAAAGGGTAGAATGAGATCCAAAAATCAGCCCCATAGTTGGGCACCCAAAGACGCCTTCTACATAAGAGCGCTTGCCCTTTTATGCAAGTTGGAAAACCTAAAGGGTTCCTCTCACATTACAATCTTATTGGCCATTAACTATTTTTACCTAATAAATGGTAGTCCTCCACAAACTACAAAATGGTCAAGTTTCTTACATATATTTGTCCTATGACCAATATTTTAAGTTAGAAAACTAAGCCTTACACAGCTGTTAAAACTAAAAAGTATAACATTATTTTCCTTAACAATATACATTAAGTGGATTGTAGTTTGATGCTTGAGGCTTCTACAAGGTGTTATTGAATGAAGCAAAACCCAAGCAATTGTTTTACAAGAGTCTCACTCATGTTTTGCCATGATCATTAATGAAAGATTATCAAAAATTGATAAGACATCAATGTCTAGTTTGGGTGGAAGTTTTAAATTTCTCAAGGAATCATAAACATTTCTTGTGATCAATTGCAACAAGTTTAGCAAGACTTGCTTGTCCTCTGTGAGCATGTAGCATAAATTAGTTTTGCATCTTGTGGGACACTAATATCTACTTGAATGAACCTAGTATGTTGAATTGAAGTGTGTTGCTTATAATATAAGGGGAAGCTATAAGATACTATAACCCTGGAAAATGGAAATAATTACTAGCTCAATGGACCAAATCTTGTTTGTGTTCAAGAACATTAACAATACTAATTTTTTGGGCAAACAAATTAGTCGGCTATATAATGTTTTATACACGCAAAGGAAGTTCTACTAGATTGTTAATTTAGAAGCAAGTTTTAATCCCACTCAAGCGTTTAATGGTATTCATGGTATTTTCTTGTTAAATCTCACGTATTCATGGTATTTTCTTGTTAAATCTCACGTATTCATGGTATTTTCTTGTTAAATCTCACGTATTCATGGTATTTTCTTGTTAAATCTCACGTATTCATGGTATTTTCTTGTTAAATCTCACGTATTCATGGTATTTTCTTGTTAAATCTCACGTATTCATGGTATTTTCTTGTTAAATCTCACTGGGCAACAAGCATCCTCCTCTAAAGACATCGTTAAAAGTCTACAAAGTTCTAAATAAAGAGAAACAATCAAATAATTAAAAACTTAGCAAGGGATATGGACTAATAACCAACAACAACTAGCACTTAAATGTGTGGGATTATTTAAAATCTTCTTTAAATAAAATAAAATAAATGTGTGGATTATTTTCCAAGAATATTTAGAGATAGTGTTGTAAAAATTCAAGAGGTTTAAAGTGCTCGAGAAATTCTTTTGTCACATTGTCATGAAGATTTCCGGCAACGGTGAGAAAATCGGGTACAACGAATAAAACGAGGATGTGCAACGACTTGCAAATGCACATGAGAAAATGTACATAGGAATAAAAGAGAGAATAACGGAAAATGTAAGGGTGCAGAAGTGGACAAAAGAGTTGTCCGGAGTAAATGTGATGTGTACATTAGTGCACATGCACACGCACTGGGCAGTGGGGTAACTACTAATGGCCCTCCCTCCTTGATCTATATAGTATAAAGGGAGGTGAAGGGGCTCTTCTTATCTCCTCCCCGGTTTTTGGTCTTTCTCTCTCTCTTAGGTTTTAGTCCTCTCTAGGGGCTTAGGGTTTGTGGTCAATAGCTTTTTTTTGTTCTCTATATTTCTAGAGCTCGAACGCTCTCAAGGTTTTGGTAGTTTTTGGTCCAACCGTTGAGCGAGCTCGAGAGCTCCCCGATTGGGTGCTCACTAGAGGATATTCGTCGTACCCAATTTGTTGTCGTTCGGCTCGATGTCGTGGATGTAATATGTCGTTTATATATACATATAGTTATACATAATGCGTTGTATCTATGTAAAATGTGTTGTTGTATCTATGGTCGGGGGCCCGCGGGACCCATCTGAATGACTAAGAGTCGATCTGGTTTGACTGACCAAGCCAAACGAAGTTGACAAGCCAAGCCATTGACATGAAGAGATGACAACTAGGCCAGAGCCCTAGTCGTAGTAGTTGATACCAACGAAGCTTGATTCTCTCATCACCTTTCTCCCCGGTCTGAGACCCCGGTGGTCCCGCCCGAGCTGACCCGCAAGCCATGGATTTCCACAACAACGTGTTCAAGCCCATGATTACCTAAGGAGAAGCAAATAGGCTAGGATTACCCTTCCCATTAGATGGACTACAAAAGCATTGAAAGGTCTTGAGAAATGAGAAGCCTAAAGATGGAATGCAATCACCTTAGAACTGTGTGTGAACTTTGGTATATGCTAAAAGATGCATTATTGTGCATGATAAACAAGTCATTGTGGAATAACTATAGCATCCTCTTAGACAAAAGGTCTAATTAAACTCTTTCCTAAAAGAAAGTTTTGTGAGATATTCGCCGAACAAAGGCCTAACATACAAACAGGGAAATTACAAGCTAGTGGCCAAAATGTTAACCAATAGAAGTAAAGAACCTCAAGTTAAATGAATCCAAATGAACCAATATGGGTTATACCTGGGACACATATCACTACTAATAATGCAAATCCTAACAATGGAATAGAATATGCAAAATATACAAAAGAATATAATATATACTTACTATGGAAGTTGATGCAGGAAAATCTCTGACACAATACAAAAGGACCTTATCGAGTCAACAATGGTAAGATTAGAATTTGGACAAAAATGGTCAAATGTCATCATCTGCTTACGCCAAAAAGATCAACATGTATTCTTTATGGATATGTAACAGAGTCATAAACCTCATTCAAATCAATAAGACATGGTTGTCCCCAAGTACCATCTTATTTGCAATTGCAACACATCCACTTCTTCTACCAATGGACAAAATAGTTTAAGTTGGTTTTTTCCAAGTTTTGCCATTGTCCTATAGTAAGCATTTTACAATTCAGGCCTACATTGATGATACTTTTTTTTGTCTCACAATGATCCACACACCTGCTCATTGCTATGGATGCTTTACAATCATGTAACCTTGACAACACAATTACTTGTTTACTCCAAACCCTCAATGTGCATGCATGGCACGGTGGCACGCCTTATTATAGTCATTGTCATTACATAATATCAACTACCCCTCAATGTGTTGTGTGGCAGAACTTAAATTGTCGTTAGATATATCAACTACACCTCGATGTGTATGTGTGACACAATATATTATTGTCATTAGATATTATCCACTACCCCTCAAGGTGTATGTGTGGCACAACTTTTTATAAGCATTAGATATTATCAATCTAGATCAACTAGAAGCCACTTGGGTATCTACTAGGCTAGAGCCTAGAACACAAACAAGCAAGGCAAATGGTTATTGCATTAACTGAAGATAAAAATTAAGTTATTAGAATTTCTTTTATTTATTTTTTTGTTTTCCAAAACCCAAGTTACTAGAAATTTGCAACTTGGCCACTACATTTGAGATTAATAATAGTTCAATCAACTTACAAATTATATATGCAATTCAATCTTCAATTAACAATTAGTCCAAAGAGCATATTCAAACATAATGTTAGAGACCATAAAGTAGTTTGGAAGGCAAAACATGTTGTTGGATGTATGTGTAGACGCATGAAATCAAACTTCTTTGGAACTTGGGCCATCACCTTCGTGATATGTAATATTTGTAAGATGAAGGTTTTATTACCACAAAATTAATTCAAAATTGGAAGAAATCAAATAGCATATGTAGTGGAATAGAATGAGATCAAGATCAATTAATTTGATGCAATTGGAGAGTAATCATTTGACTCCTCTTATCCCTTCTACATTGGTGGATCAAGAACTCAAAAAGTTACATTTTATTTCTAAAAAGGGTCTTTATCAAGTCTAGATTCCAATGAGAAATGATGGTCCTGATCTTGTTTAGTGTGGGGGCAAATAGGTAAAAACTATGTCATTCTCAAAGAGAAATTTCTCATGTATAGGTGGTTTGGTGACAACTTTGGTCCATGATCAAGTGCCTTTTTCACCACTGGAGACACAAAATCCTTTATATGACTAGAAATTGACTATTCGTCGCACAACTCTACCTCTAAACGAAATTATAGCCAACAAGGTATATCGGTTATTTCTTCCTTCTCCATGCATAAAACAACATGGTGATCAATTATAGATAGTAGTTAAATTCCACTCAGTGGAAAAGCATTCAACAAGAATTTGGCCCACTGATTTGCCATAAAATAAACTTTTTCATGTTGCTTACTTGGGGTTTTTCCGGTTGGGATAAATCTCCAACAAATTCACATTGCAACAGCAAGATGCATGAGATATAGAATTTGTTCCAAATCAGCTAACCACTTACTTTGGAATTGCAACAATGCTAAGTACTCCTTGGAAAGGATACAACAACACCTCTAGTCATTTCCCAAGACTTCATTCTTGAACGAATTTTGGGATATTTAGTCTTGTTCCTAAAGTTGCCCCACAACACATGCGATCTTTCAATTGGTTTAGATTTTGGGGATATCATTGTCTTGAATCAACCCACTCTAAGTGAATTCTTGTTGTTCAAGCATTCTCCCAAGTAGTCATTGCATAGTCTCTTTATCCACGGTATTTTCGTGACAATTTTTTAATCTTTCTTTCAATGCTCTTGAGCAGGGTTTGTAGCTAAACATTTTTGTGAATTTTCACATTTTCTTATGGTTTCTTGCTAGTAATATAAACCATCACTAAAAGATTCATAAACATACCAATGAGGAATAACCCCTAGTTCAATTCGTATTATTGTGGTGAATGAGTAGTATACATGGGACTAATATATGAAATTTATTTATCGGGTTTGGATAGAAAATTATTCATTGGATTTTGGATGACATGTCTCTCTCTCCACATCTCTTAGATTGCCACATAGGTGAATGCTTTGAATTTGATAGTTGCATAAAGAGAAACTAGGGGTACTAAATGATATTAGTTGACGATAAATGAAATAAGGATGATGCCTCCCAAGGTTACTCAAGGTTTGTTATTCAATGATAAATGAACTAGGGGTCATACCTCCAAAATGTCTAAAAACACGAGTTGCATGTGAATTTGCAAGCTATAAATCTTATGTACTGATTGTTAAAGCTATTTATAAAAACGACTCCATAATTTCATGAAATGAATGAACTCCAGAGCTATTTAACAACTTGTAAAAGGCCAGAAACTAACAGAGGAAGAAGAATCGCAGCCTTACTATTTAGCTTTTCAACTATACCACCACAATTATATATTTGAGCTTTTAGAGAAAGAATTGTGTAGACAGCCATTCAAATGAAGGAAGTACTTGAAGTGAAAACAGATCTAATTACACGAATAATGTGCATACAATGATATAACTGTTTAAACTCTCTCCAAATTTTCAAATTATAGATCAATGCTGTTGCCATTGTTACCATAGATTGTATCATTTGTCATCAAAACAAAAAACCAACAAATTCAATATAAAGCACTATAATATGATATTGTAGGGGGCATTTCATTGCATTGTTGTTCACATACACTTAAGAGTGAAAAACACCTACTAATTAATATACATGGATGCAATTCATAAACAATATGCACAGTAAGTGCTTATTCACCATCCAATCTTCACATTCATTAGTTTACAACGATTGACTGTTAAATGCTCGGAACTCTTAGTTATTGTAATTAAAATCATGTCTATTCACTAAATGTGTTGTTCGTCACTCATCCCCACTTAATGCTGCACCCAACACTGCAAGACAAAGATAAAAGAAAGCATTTAACATATTGTGAGTCATACCTTATAACATTAATTAGAATCCTCTATGCCATAACATGGTTTGATTGGGTTTCTTCGGTGTCAAATTTTTGTCACACAAATTTTAATATGAAAATGCATTTATAATTGCTTTCAGCTGCAAATCTCCAGTTCTCAGGGTTGTTAGCATCTGTATTGCGCTCCAAATTCCATATTCATCAGCCACAACTCTTTGGAATGAAACATAATATAACATGTTCTACAATTTGCTTAGTAACAACAAATTGTTTCTACCTTTATTCTTTTCCTGAATCGTGATGATGGGTTGGTTAGAGCTAGGCTAAATGCAATAAGCTCAACTGCTAAAAATAGGAACAAAATACTTTACCATGGTTTTTGAGGGAAGTCTATCTCCTTGCCATTCAATATACAGTCCACTGCTGCTCTTAAATCCCTATGACAAACATAGATGGTTACAAATAAGAGACTGCTGCTAAATTCCACTTTCAAGCTAGTATTATTACTTACTGGCCATTCGCTGGCTTTCCACTTCTAGGACGAGAATCATCAAATTGTCCATGATAGGCAAGGACAAATTTATCACCCTCCTGATCAAAGGGCATTCAAAAATAGGTAAAGAATTGGTCATAAAGGTCACGTTGATCCAAAAACATCTACCAAGAACGTGGATTATACCTTTCTGAATAAGAATATGTCTGGAGTGCACACTGCACCATACGCCTTTGCTACTGCTTGTGACTGTATCAATCAAATCAGGAAACATAGTTAAGCATAGTTTATCTGAAATACTTTTATAAACTAGACAATATAACATAGTTCTATCTACTGAATGACTTTAAGCACAAATCATCCAAGATTTTAATGGATGAGTTTAAGAGAAATGGATCCAAGATGACTGAAAACACAATGCTGTCTACTGGATGATTTTTAAAATATTGGTGACGTGAAGCACGCATCTATCTTTTGGACGGTGTTTTTGCAATCAATATTCCAAAATGATATGAACCATAAACCTATCTACAGGATAATTTTTATTTTAAATTTTTATTTTTATCCTGAGAGTCGAGACCTACATAGTAATCTTTGTAATGCACACATAACTTTTCTGGACCATGATAAGATGAGATCTCAGAACCCCTATTATTGAAAATGCCTAATCTTGTGACATTTAAATAAGACATTTTTGGAACTGAACTTTCCAGGATGCAACCAGATTAACTACAAAAGCACTGAGATGCATATCCACGCCTCACTTGCAAAAGCCCATTTGAATGATCATTAATTTTCTCTAACCCAAAACAATGCAAACAGTTTATTACAATTCTAAAATCCAGTAATGTTCCGTAAGAAATCTTACCTCATCATAGAGATATGGGAAGACATAGTCATACTTCTTTGCATCAGCTGCCATGAACTCTGGCCCATCCTAAAATATAAAATATTTAAAAGAAAGAGAACATACGAGTTCAGATTCAATCTGACATTTGAAGTGGATTATGAACTAATATATTCCCAATACACTAAGATATATATAATTGATAAATCCATATTTCTTTTCAACGTAGAAACACTTTAAGCATTGTGAAAAGACTTTCCAAAAAGTGTACTAAGTTTGATACATTGTGCTAAGTGTACTAACTCCCTTGCAGAGGAATCCTCTTTTGCACATAGGGGTCAATATTAGCTTGGAGATTATTATTATGAGCTCAGTACATTGTGGAGAAAGTTTGAAACATTGTACTATTTCATTTGCAGAGTTCTCTTCTGAAGTTAGGGGTTCATTATTTTACCTACAATCTATACTCTACATTTTATACTTTCAACTTTAAATTTTAAGAGTTAAATTTTAAAAGCTATATTTTAAGAGTTTAATTCAAATTTGATTAAATCTAAAATAGAGTGATAAAGTTTATGTGTTTGATTCACATTTCCTTAAATCTCAAATAGCATGATACAGGTGTGGAATAGGATTTGACAGAACCATTAATACATACGTAACCAACACTTGACAGAATCATAGAATCAGCCACTTATAAACGCTTATGTAACTAACCAACACATAAGACATCAGGTGCCAAAAACTATGGCATATGTACCACTAGCGAGTTGCAATATATACATTTCTTCACACAATTAGGTAATTCTTTAAACAGCCATTGGGGTCTATTTTTTCCTTAATTTTTTATTTCATAAGAAATGGTTCAGTGGTTCAAATAAGAGTTCTGAGCGATATGCCCATACCTGTGGATGTGACTTCACTGAGTTGGAGGAGATTGCAGCTATAGCCAGTCCTTTCTTTACATCAATCAGAGAAAAGAAGAACAAGCATCAGCACAATATTGACCTATTTCTGTATAAACATATCTTGGTAATTTAGATAAAGCTACAACATTAGTGTTCAGCTACAACTTGAAAGACAGAAATGATCAACATACAGTATAGTATTCCTTTGCAAAATCTGACAAACCCTCCTTGATATGAACAACATATGGGCAATGGTTACAAATGAAGATAACCTGAGCAGAAAAATGTTAAAAATATGATGTTAACATCCATGGCATGTGCATCATAAATATGAAACTTGAAAAATAAATAATCTTTGCTCTAGAGTCTTACATGGGGCAGCAAGCCACAGTGCATTAAGATTCCATCTTAAAGTTTTAAGTTGTTCTTCTCACATTACCTCCCAATCTTTTCATATTTTAGGATTGGGTTTGCATTATTTTATCTAAAGTGACTCCTATAAAGCTTGCAATAACATGAATATTAAGAAGTTTAAAAGCATTAAGTTCAATTTCAACAAATCAATCCTCTCTTTCTTAAGACAAAAGGTGAAACATCCAATTTTAAGCTTTAATTTCACATTTTTCCTAAAATGTATGGTATGTGAAATAATGCTACTTAATTTTAGGAGGAGCGTGACTCTGATTAAATTGCAGTATCATTATCTGCTATGATTGATGAAGAATATTAACCTTACAAGTGACATGATACATATCATCGAGAAAAAAAAAAGCTAATTTTAAATTGTATCATTCTTATTGCGTTAGAGGATATGGATGCCAAAAATAAAAAATGTCATTCTATTGCAATATCACTGCTTGGTATATTAATCTTTTTAAAGTTCCCCAAACATAACAACATCTCAGGATTTTAATTTACAAATCACACACTATCAAATCCAAATATGAGTACACATATAATATAACATACACACGTGTGTCAATTGCATATATTAGTGCGATGTACCATAATAGAACTAGGAAGGGGTCCTCTTCAAGATCATATTGAAGCACACACTATGCAACTTGAAAATATCATTAGGCATAGCAAATAAGCGTACTTGTAGAGCTAGGAGTGTTTCAGAATGTTAAGGTCAATTTTCCAGTCATACTCGTGATCACATAGATCAAATGTTCAGTACTTTCTCAAAGAAGCTAGCGAAGTTAAAGGAAAATAATCGAAAAACATAAACAACGTAGGTTGTTTCGTATTTCCTTATCGTGATGAAAAGCATGTATTTTTGTTTACAAAAAAAAAACCTGCGTGTGTGTGTGTGGAGAAAGAGAATGATTTCATACCAGAAGTGCGGATTTATCAGAATAATCATCAAGCTTCCATGTGATTCCACTCAAAGGCTCCGGAAGCTGCAAGAGAGAGAGAGAGAAGAACAAGAAGAAAAGAAAAGAGGTAAATAACTGTGTGCGAGGTAAAATCAAAATCAAAGAAACAAAGAAACAAAGAATCAAAGAAAGAAGATGAAGAAAGAAGGAAGATGATGATGATGATGATGATGATGAGCACCTGGAAGTAGGGAGCAGGAGAGCCTATGGTAAGGGTTTTAGAAGCCATCGCGGAGCTCGATCGAACGATTTTGCTGCTACAGAACTTTCTACTGCAATTGTGGAGAGAGAGAGAGAGAGAGAGAGAGAGAGAGAGAGAAGAAAAGAGAAGGGAAAGGGGAATGAATGAATATGCGAGGGCTTCTTATATTTACAGAAACTACCCTTTCACTTATTTTACAAAACAAATGCCCCTCCAGCCCCCATTCTCTTCTTCTTCTTCTTCTTCTTCTTCTTCTCTTGGTGCACAGAGCCCAGAGGGGGTAGGTTTTTCCAAGGTTCTTTCTTCAGTATCGTGTATGTAATGTAATGTGCCTTCATGGAATTCATTCTCAAAGTTCTCGTGGGGCATCTCGTGGGCAGACCAAATGACATATACCCATCCTCCCCAGGAGGGTCTTTCTCGACACGATATCCTCCTCGTGGCCAGTTTTCAATCCACTCGATGGCATTAGCCCTTGCACTCCACAAAAAAACCCTCCCTTATACCCCTCATTTTCTGGTGGAAATTCAAGGAGAATTCAAGGTGCCCTTGTCTTTAAAAATCTCCTATCACTTCCTCCTTCTCTTTCGCCTTTCTTTTCTCTCTCTTGGCTCTCGCTATCTATCTATCTATCTATCTCTTTTAGCTTAGGTCCTATTTTATTTTATTTTATTTTATCTTCGATGATTGGGTAAACACCCCATTTTGTTGTAAACCAATTGTCTCATGGGCCAAATTTGGCCTTAGAAGACATTAGCAT
>NW_028231510.1:0-12348 GCF_043228905.1 Azolla caroliniana | reverse complement strand
ATATCATCTCATCCAATGAAAAGAAACAACACGTACATCTAACTAATAGAAATATCCTCCCAAAGTAAGTTTATAAATAACTAACAATAAAGATGGCCACAACCATCTAAGGGACATGTTTATGGTTCCACACATATTATTAGATATGTGCTCTAGTTTTGAGTTATTGTAACATCTTTTACATGTTGAAGATGTTGTTGGCACAAGACCTATTAGAACTTTTGATCATGATCCGGAAGAGTGGGTGGTTGAGGAGGTAATGAACTAGCCTAACATAATCATTAGGCTAGGAAGCCTACTCCTATAAAAGCAACCATAGTTGAGTAAACTAGATTGTTAAACTTATTGCATTTGCATATGTTTGCTTAGAAGCACAAATGCTTACACATTCATTGTGTTACCCATCTATTCATAGTCATGCTTAAATGCTTTGCTATATATTATTATCTCTATTTCTTCTATTATGTCTCTTTGTCTTTCAATTTGATTGTGTTGGTCCTATCCACTTGAAATTTATATGGTATAAGAGATATAATGCTTATGGACAAGTTGGATGACAAGAGTTAGAGGAAGAGATTTAAGAAACATGTGAAGAAGGATGATGCGCACTCTATCAAGAGAATTAAATGGTATGAACAAGTTGGACTTGTTGATGAGACAAGGCCATGACAAACAATGCTTTTGAAGGGCAAGCTCGATAGAATGAACTATGTTGACATTCAAGATGATCACCATTTTGGATTCTTGTAAGCTTTTTGCTGCTATAGACTTGGTGGATGTAAAGTTAGTGGAAGTTTTGAATCCATGGTTTTAATCCCCTCAATGTAGGGGACATGATGCATGCAATTGTGATGATACAATTGATTGCGTATTAGGCTTGACTTTACACATGTCCATGACAACAAATGCTTAGGTAATGTAGTGGAATGAGACTAGTATAACAAACTTGGAGGATCGTAAATTAGTTGTTGAGTTATGGATGGTGGAGTTCGAGAAGTCAAAGTTGTTACTCAAAGGATAAAACCTCTTTATGATCATATGGCCGGTGCAAGGTTTATAAAATGGAGGGAAGTTGGCATGAAGTTGCACCTATGGTGTTTGATGGCATATCCAAACCATTGACCACTCAAATGTAGAATCCCTTAACTTCCTTTTGAGATTTCTCAATAAATGTCACTTCAACAAGAAAAACCATAGACACGGATTTAGAAACAATTGAGTACAAAATTTCCATTTTCTATCGCGTTAAATATAGAGTGTTGCCAGACATAAAAACTCTACACCCAAAATGTCCATTATACACTAAAAAGTCCCAAATTACATTGTATATTGGCTATATAAAGGGTTGATGCAAAGCTAGTTCTCTTGACTACTCTCAGTGCACATTTCTTCCTTTCCCTCCTACAAGTCGTTACTCTAATAAAATGGTATTAGAACTAGTTAGTTTGAGGGAGCTATTCTTATGATGAAACCAATTTCAATTAAATTGATAATTGGGATTTGTAAGGACATTTTCCAGCAATATACACACAATTTGAGATAAAAAACTTTGCCCTATGGAAGGAGCATTTGAAAACTGATCAAAATGTTTGGAAAGACCACAAAACTACCAACCATGGCAAAAAAAGCTAGGGAGTTTCTAGAGTAGGCAAGATGAACCATCTTGATGCATTTTGTAGAGAACATTTACTTCAACTATGCAACAAAACCCACAATGCACAAGTGACTCTTTGAGAAAAAAATCTTTCTTGGGATATTCAAGCGATGGATGAAGATGAAAGTGACTGATGAAGGAGGATATTCAAGAGGGCATGAAAGCTATAACAAAGGGTGCAACAACTGATGCTTGTGAGCTTGGGCCACCAAAAGTTAAGAATCCTTTCTCCTAGTTTATTCTATTTCTTTGTAGCTATTTTCCTTGAAAGTATCTCTTTGTATTCCTCATTTGTAATTGCTCATTGTAAACCCTGCTTTCGGAAAGGGGAATATAATTTGTGAACAAATTAGTGGACGTTACCTTAATATACTTTCATTGTACTAAAAAAGTGTACTAAGCCCTAATCATGTGCTTAGCCACTTGAGCGCTATCGTGGTAAAAGGGAGAGAATGTGAAAGAGGCAACGTGTTTGAATTGCGACATTGATAAAAGGTGAGGGAATTCCTCAACTTTGAGGTTTCCTCAAGTCGAAAGATTTTCTTGAATCGAGTCTAAGCTTTCCTTGAATCTAAAGTTTCCTTGACTCTAAGGGTTCCATGAGTTTCAACTTTCCTTGAATTGAGTCTTGGTTTTCCTTGACTTTGAGGTTTCCTCAAATCTAGAGTTTACTCAACTTGGGTCTAGGTTTTCATCAATTCTATTGTTTCCTCGAGTCTAGAATGCAATTCACCAAAAGGGGAAATTACACAACGAAACCCACTAAGGGGTTTAGAAGTCTTCTCACAACATCATGCCCTCCTTGGTTCAAGTCCCTTGTGGTCCCCCAGGACATAGACACACATTTATGCGACATTGCTACTCCCTTCCCTTGTGGTCTCATTCTTCTTCGAAATTTTGAATCAATTGTTCGAGTAAGGTGCGTTGGATAGTTCTAAAATTCCTATCTTTACTTTCTCCTTCAATATATCTATCAAATTTGGGATGTGTCCTTGAAACAACAATTGGTTTCCATGGTGTCGTAGTGTGAATCACACACTATGTGAAATATGTAAAATACTATATCCGATTTAAAGTACAGTATAATAAATAAAATAAAATATTAAATTTTTTTATTACATGCATAGGGCAAGATTCAAACCTTATACATTCACATAAACAAACCCCAACCTTACCATTATACTAACTTATCCTAGGTGTTCTAAATATAGATTTAATATATATAAGACCTTTATTTACGCCTACCTTTATTAAAAGGTAAGTCATGCATTTTTTTGAATGCGTGAATACTTTATTTATAAGAAAAATGTACACCAATAAAAAATGACTCGTGCACATCTAGCAAGCATGAGCACTATATTTAGGAAATAAAAGCATAGTGTAAAAAGGCAACTCATGCACATTTAGTGTGCATGAACACTTTAGAAAAAGCATGAAGCTATGCTTAGCCTCTTCCATCCTTATATAAGGAGGAGAGAAAGATGTATGGGGGGGTTGTTGCTTATTTTACAAGGGTGGATTAATATAATATAATCGTGGGATTCACGAATTTGCTAACTATTTTTCTCTCTTAATCTGAGTACTCACTAAAACACTATACTCGTGGGATTCACGAGTTTTTCATATCTTTCTTTCTTACAACATATTTCATACTCTTCATTGCCTTAGAAATTTCTTTTCTCCTGAGTCCTAGTCCAAAACCTTAGTGGTTCCCGCCCGACTCACGCAACGATTCGGAGCCGAACGACACGACAACGGTACTGTGTAAGATCTATGTATCGATGGAGTTAAACCCTCCTTGATGTCGTGCGGAACTCGGACTGGTGTATACCCTTTCGATGGCGAATCGGGCGAAGATGATCGTCACTCACATTTGAACCTCACAAGTCACAGTTAACGATTAAACAATGATTAAGAATATATTATATCTCTCTCACACTCTCTCTCTCGTTCACTCTCATAGATAATGGAAGTAAAGATATTCTTTATTACCCTCTTGCTAAGAAGTCTAGCACCAACAAGGAAGAGAGCTTAATGTTTTCTCTATTAAACACTATCACCAATCTCTCTTAAGCTCAAAGGTTTACAAGGAGAGAAGAGAGTCCTGAAGCTTAAACTCTTAATCACTACAAAGAACTTTACAAATGGAAGAACCCTTACAAAGACACCACAATGTGGTTTATATAGTATTTACATTTAGGGTTTGACTCTTTCACACTTGGATGACAATTAGCTCCTTTTCCTCTTGCCATTTGCTCTTCATAGTTCATTTAGCCGTACTATGTCCTTGTTGATACACCATTCTTCATGACTGATCGTGGTAAAATCCAAGAGCTTAAGATCCCCCCCAACCTAATGAGTACACACTCTTGGGTGCACCGTGGGTGGTGAGCTCGGGGCGTCAGCGGGTTTGTCGGCGGCCAAAGTTGCGGGTTCATCGGGGGGTGGTCGATGGTGAAGGTGGTGGCGAAGACGTCAGATGTTGAGGGGAAGTACGCGAATTTCTTGCATTTGATCGGTTGTTTTGAAGAAGTCCTTATTGGGACCAATGAGCCATGTGGATGTGTTTTAGCCGACGAAGGAAGAGGGGGGGTCCTACCAGAACTAATGTAAACTGGGATGGGCAGGGAGTATGTTGACACAGGTCTAAAGGCTGACCACCTGATGGCACGTTGGGTCTTTATTCAAATCAAATGTGAGACCCTACGACAGGTGGCGACACTGTTTGAATGTTGGGGACTTGTAAGGGGGGAGTCAAGGAGCACCAATAGGAGTTGCTCAAAACGAATGTTGGCTTGGATGTCTGGGTAAGGGATGTCTAAGTATGTATGTAGGAAACATCGCATGACGCGGATCATCCCAACTTTTGTTGGGGAGGTTGTTAAAGGCCGTGGAAACAGACGCCAGTTCAATTGGAGGTTGGGTAATTGTGTTTGAGCTGCCGAAATTTGTGCCACGACCAATGTCATTATTAGAGATCTAGGTACTAAAGTAAGCTTAAGATAAGGATAAACTAATGATAAATAGAAAGGAGAAAGAGAAAGAAGGGTGCCGATCCACCCGACCACCCTCGAGCGAAGGGATCGAGATGGACTCGAGCCTCGATCGGCGTCCCATACTACCGCCGTGGCGTCGAGTCGTACCTGGTGCTGGCGCGCTCACTACAAGAGTTGACCCACCACAAGAGCAGAGTCTCGATGTAGTCAAAAGATCATCAAATGAGGGTAGGTAGGCCTCTTATTTATAGCGATACCCAAGCCCCCAGGCAAGTTCACACTTGACCTAATGGGTTGTCTCAATCCCGAGGATTAAAAGTAATCCTCCCCTTCTTTACACTCTCGTTTAACCCTCACACTTATCCACGTGTATAGAAAACTACGGTAAATTCTCACCACGGGATATTAGATGGTCATGCCCGTAACATACTCCCCTTCTTTAAAACATTGCACTCTTGCAATGGAAAGTTAGGGAAGTTTGTTCTTAGAGTATTCTCGCGTTCCCATGTGGCATCTTTGATAGATTTGTCCATCCATTTAATTTTAAATTCTCGGATTTCTTTAGTACGTAACTTTTTTGTTTTAACATCGAGAATTCTTTCTGGTACATGTGGTTTCGAAGATAAATCTTCAGAAGTAACCAGAGTTTCAGTTGTAACTATGTTGTCACCAAAACCTAGAAGTTCTTTTAGATGACTCACATGGAAGACTGGATGAATTCCAAAACCATCGGGAAGAGCGAGACAATAGGCTGATGACCCAATGCATTTGAGGACTGTAAAAGGTTCACAAAACCGTGGGGCTAACTTAGCGCACTTACCCCGTAGACAATGTCTTAGAATTGTGAGGTACACGTAAAAATACCTTCTGTCCAGGGTTGAATACACGAGGTTGCCTATGATGATCGACATAAAACGCGTTCTATCTTGAGCTGTTTTTATATTATCTCGTGCAATATGCAACATATCTTGCATATCCCGAAGAAAGTTTTGCGCACTTCGTAACTCATCATGATGTATATTAACATCAATCGGAGCTCGTGGCTGAAAACCATACATCAACATAAAAGGACTATATCCCGTCGACGTATGCTTGGAGCTGTTATAAGCAAACTCCAAAATTGGGAGATAACGTTCCCATTTTGTTGATTTTGCACCAACGTATGCTCGAAGCATGTCCTCAATAATTTGATTTACTCGTTCTGTCTGTCCATCGGATTGAGGATGATCCGTGGAGCTCATGCTCAACGTAGTTTCTAACTTCTTAAAGACTTGCGTCTAGAAGTCACTAGTAAACTTTGGATCTCGATCACTCACGATATCCATCGGTAACCCATAAAAATGAAATAATTTGTCAACGAATTGGTAAGCCAATTCAGGAGATGTAACTGTGGTTTTAGTAGCAATAAATCTGGCCATTTTAGTTAGTCGATCAACGACAACCCAGATGGCATCATGACCTTTTTGGGTGCGAGGAAGGCTAACAATAAAATCCATGGATATACTTTCCCACTTATTATTGGGAATGTCCAAGGGATGTAAAAGTCCTACGGCTTTAAGTCGCTCGGCTTTGTTAACTTGACACTGGTGACATTTAATCACATAGCTATGTATGTCAAGACGCATCTTAGGCCAATAAAATTGAGTGGAGATGAGAACGAGTGTACGATGTATTCTAGGGTGCCCGGTTGAGGGTGCATCATGTCATTAAAAAAGAATCCTCTTTTTGACCTCGGGTAAATCTGGAACACAAACCCTCCCATTACGGTAGAGCAAACCGTTAGCAATGTGGAAGTATTCCTTCGAGGATGTGGTGGTGTCTGTTCCAGACTCAACTCTTGCCCAGTATTTTGCAAAATAACTGTCATCATGATACTTTCCTCGAAGGTGATCATAAAGATCTGATGTTATTTCAGTGAAGCTAAGCATGTTAACTTCACGGATGCGACTTAGTGCATCAACGACAGTGTTCATGGAATCTTTACGATATCGTATGGAAAAATCAAAGTCCTTGATGAGATCAACCCATCGTGCCTTACGACCTTTCAGGTCTTGTTGGTCACAAAAATATTTCAAGGACTCGTGGTCCGTAGTTACCACAAAGAGATTTCCATAAAGATAATGGTGCCATGTTTTGAGCGCATGTATAACTGAAAATAATTCCTTTTCTTGAACGGTATACCGACATTGAGCAGAATCAAGTTTCTTACTCTCGAATGCTATTGGTTTACCATCTTGATACAAGACAACACCTATAGCATAATTGCTTGCATCGGTTTCAACCTCAAAAGGTTTTGAAGGATCAGGTAAAAGAAGTGAAGGAGCCTTGCAAACCAGGTCCTTGAGTTCCTTAAAGGCGAGGTCTAGTGTAGCATTCCACACAATAGGTTTTGTAGACTTACACGTTTGACCTTTTAAAAGATCAGTAAATGGCGTCGTCAATTGGGAGTAATTACGAAGAGACTTTTGCAAAAACCCGACAAAACCAAGGAATGATCGAACTTCTCGAATATTCCGAAGAGTGGGCCAAAACTTGATTTTCTCAATGCGAGAAGGATCAATTTCAACTCCTCGTTTGGTTATGAGATGTCCTAGATAAGTAATTGATTTCTTGAAGAACTCACATTTTGAGATCTTCGCATAAAACTGTTTGTCACGCAATGTTTGTAAAATGAAGCGGACATGTCTAGCATGTTCTTTTAATGTATGGCTATAAACTAAAATATCATCCAAGAAAATAACGACAAATTTTCCAAGTTGTTCTCGGAAAATGTCATTCATTTCTTGTTGAAAAGTAGCTGGAGCATTGGTCAAACCAAAAGGCATAACCAAAAACTCGTAATGGCCATAACGCGTACGAAATGCCGTTTTAGGAACATCGTCCTCACTTATTCGTATTTGATGGTAGCCAATACGGAATTCAAGTTTCGTAAAATACCGAGCTCCCTGGAGACGGTCAATTAGATCGTCAGCCCGGGGCAATGGGTACGAATTCTTGATTGTCACTTTATTCAAGCGTCGGTAATTAATACACATACACCATGTGCCCTCTTTCTTTTTTACCAAGAGAACTGGTGCACCCCATGGAGATTTACTATAACGTATATAACCCATTCGTAAATAGTCCTTGAGTTGCTTAGATACCTTATCTTCTTCGGATCGACTTAAGCGATATGGAGGTATACTTATTGGTGCAACACCAGGTACAATATCTATACGATGGTCTATATTACGTTTAGGAGGTAACCCATTAGGTAGTTCACTTGGAAAAACATCATGAAAATAATTTAAGATTTCATCAAGTTGTTGTTCAAAATATGTTAATTGAACCGGGACGTTATTGATATTGTAAACGTGAATGTCCGGATCAAGTACACAATAAAATAACGTAGAACAAGACAACTCGGATTTTGATGAACACAAGGAAACAATCGAGAGGGATTGTTTTTTGATACATTGAATAAAATGTGTACAATCGTTCAGTACAAAAGAAATGGAATGGCGAACCCAATAAATAAATAAAGAAGAGTTTTTATTATAAAACCAGGGATAACCCAGTATTACATCGGTGGTACAAAGATTCATTACATGGAAGTCTACTTCCTCTATATAAGTATCAATAGAAATTCCTAATGAATGAATCGCCCTGTTGATGTATTGTACTCTTCCATCAGCCAAGTGCACCGTGTAGGTGTGATCACTTACGGTGGGTTGGATTCCCCATATCTGAACCAAACGATCATTCACAAAATTGTGTGAGCTTCCCGAATCAAATAAAAATTGTACAGGAGATCCATTGATATACTCGTTTGCATGTAGTAAATCATTGGGACCCAATACATAGTGAGGGAAAGAACATTGACAATTACTTAAATGATGTGTATAGACCAGAAGGACATTAGGAATCTGACCTTTATGGTCTGAAGCTTTAGGTTTGCTATCGTGCTCTTTTCGTTGGAGCTTTCAACATTGCTCTTTTGTGTGACCCTTCTTTTTCCAGAATACGCAAAAAGGATGTTGTCGCTTACAATCGTGATCTAGGAATTCGTTGGGTGTCTTGCGTTTCCCAACAAATTGCGACTGCTTAGTCCCGGGCGCTTCGTTGGGTTTGTTGTGGTCCTTCTTTGAAGTGCGTTGATAGTGAAGAACTATTTTAATGGCCTCTTCGAAGGATTTTGGATCCTTATCATGCAATATCCAGTGATAGTCCGAATTGGGGATGCCATTGACAAAACAAGCTATCAACCAATTGTCCCCTTCTAGACCTGATTTTTGGATTTGGGTTCTAGCATGGTGAACATAGTCTTCTAGCGAGGAAAATTTCTTGCTAGAGAGGTTCATTAAAGCTTGTGCTGCCTCGGTTCGAGAGGGAGGTTGCAAAAATTGGCCCTTAAAAACCATTGTCGCGAAAATACGACGAGGATACGCGAACTTGAGGCAGGACCCCGGGGCCTCCGACCGAAGGATAATCACATGTGTGCGTTTATATTTTTAACAATTAACAGAAAGAAGAAATTTAATAATTTTCATTAACAAAGGAAAAAGAAATTACAATATGTCCCAAGATTGGGATTTAGAAGTTTTAGGTTTACTAAGATTAATAGAAAAGAAAAAACATTCCCTACGGAAGCCATAATACTCATATAACCTAATCCTAATCTTCCCTACGGAAGCGATATCTCTCAAAACCCCTAATTTTTTTCTTTTCTATTAATCTTAGTAAACCTAAAACTTCTAAATCCCAATCTTGGGACATATTGTAATTTCTTTTTCCTTTGTTAATGAAAATGATTAAATTTCTTCTTTCTGTTAATTGTTAAAAATATAAACGCACACATGTGATTATCCTTCGGTCGGAGGCCCCGGGGTCCTGCCTCAAGTTCGCGTATCCTCGTCGTATTTTCGCGACACCGTGACAAAATCTGTCCAGGTATCGGGCAATTTCCCCATAGTACGGAGCCCACGCCACCAGGCGGCGGCCTTACCCCCGAGTTCTCGGTCGACATATGCAATCTTCGTACTATCTGGCGTGGGATAGAGCTCAAAATGAGACTCACATCGTCCCAGCCATGTGCAGATTGCTTCTTCGGTTCTTTCCTTTTTGTCTCCCGTAAATGGCTTAACGACAAATGATGGTTCACCTTGTCGCTCATAAGGTCTATTAGTCTCACGTTGTAGACTAATGACACGTGCCTCAAGAGCACTCTGAGATTGCCGAAGTTCGGTCATTTGTTGAGCGGTGAAACTAAGGTATTGGCTTATTTGTGCCAAATACATCTCAGTGGATATTTGTCTAGGAGGATTCCCTTGAGTTCCTTCCGCTTGAGCGGATGACATCGGGTCGTTAATTTTAGCCATTAAAGATTATTTCTGGAAAAGAAATAGGATAAGGTTAGAGAGATAGTCATAACATCATGTCGTGATGTAAACATATCATGGGCAAACATTAATCGATATCATGATCTCACGTCTATACCCCTCTAGACGTATGAGATGAGGTTCAAGATCAGGTTACTATGGTAACACAAAGGTGTTTTAAAAACCATGGGGGTGACAATTTAATGTCTTTCCTTGATCTCTATATCGATTTTTTCATGGCGGCTCCCCGAGGCTCAACCATGTATGTTCGCGTCATGAGTAGTTTATACACGAAAAAAATGTTAAGAATAAACTATGTTTCTTTGCCCACATATGTGGTTTCGGCTCTTTAAGTCCTATTATGAGGACCCCGAGGTGCACTTAGACCTTAAGTCTAAACATGTGTTAATAGTCATATGTATCAAGGATATTGTATGGTCTTGGTCATATTTGAACTCGAGACCTCGAGAACAAATACATTAGACACTTGAGCCAACCAAGTAAGTAGGTCTTCTCAAATTCTTAATGTTTGATGCGTATAAGAGATATGCGAGGCATTTGATCATATATGTTTTTTTTAAAAGAACATATATGTCAAGGGTCCTTATTTCACCCTCATTTACCAAAACTATGTTGGTACGTTACCTAACCTCAAGTCTCGTAATTACGATGGCATATGCCAAAGGGCAACCTAATGGTCAAGCCAAATGAGCCCTCGTTTCGTAGTAGGCCCACGTGGCCCATCACATGGTCACGTCATTACGAATGCCTCTCGTAAGAACGAGCTCATGGTGGCATCGTATCCATGTAACGAGGGAGGGATGTTGGATACGTGTGTCATTGGAGCGACCTCACTTGAAGTGGGTCAAGCCCTACGTACTCAACATCATTATGGCTATAATCGTTTCTTTATGTAACGAAATCGAGGTCATCAACAATAAAAAATTGTTGAAAAAGGGATGGTGACAACGCCATTCTCACAAAAATGTGAGGACGGCTACCAACATCCTTTTCCCGACAAGGACAACTTTCGATATAATCACGTAATAACGAATATACACATATGTTTACTTATCACATATATACGATCAAATACGTATATACCTGACCACATATGCCTATATTAAACATATCATTATATTAAATAGACACAAATGATGTGATTGAGATACATAATCGAGGTATATACCTCTACGCACACAAAACATCCACAAATAAGAGATCATCGTAATACGCAATTGAGGTATTGACCTCTTACGCATACGAGACCAAACACATATCCTTTACAACAAATCAAGGTATTAAACTCATACGCAAACGTAACATATTGTGGTGTCCCTTTCATGCAAGAGCATGCATTTGAACACACCACTCTTTTAGCCACTCCCGTTTAGCACATCACCCATTTTAGCCCACCCTTTTAGCACACCATTTTGGGACACGTGTAGCTAGGCCGTCCCAAAATGGGTTCTTTCTATCTTTTATATATTGAATGATAAGTATGAAGCTAGCTAGGCTGGTTTGGTTTCCTTTTATGTGCATTTCACATAATTGGTGGAGAAGCGGGCTCAAATTTTAGCCACTACTACATTGTTCATGGCATCCCAATTCCCTTCCGCTGCCTCCAACGTCGATACCCTGATGGAGCCTGAGTTCTCGCAACCTCACGCACGACCTCCCCCTTTCCAAATGGAGCAGCTCTTGGAACTCGTCTCCAACGTCATGCTTCAAATCAGCCATACGAATCAAGCTATGCTCTCCTTCCTCTCCAGATTCCAAGGTGCGCCCGAAGTCCTTCTCCGGATTGCCTTCCGAGGATGTCTTAGCTTGGTTGGATCATTTTGAGATGATCTCTAGTTACCATCGATGGTCCAACGAGCGCAAAACTTTGGAAGTTCGTACCCTGCTCGAAAACGTCGCCGCCACCTGGTACGTCCAACAATCAAGCGACGTGACCGAGAATTGGGTGATCCTTCGGGATCTCCTCGTACAAAACTTCGCCCATCAAAATTCAGCCCAAACGGCATTACAACAACTCGAAACATTGCAACAACAAGCACACGAACCCGTGGGCCAATTTGGTGTTCGCCTCAATCAACTTCTCATTCGCGCTGACCCTACCATGCCCGAGCATATGAAGCTTTTCTTCTTATGGCCTCGTCTGCGCCACGACATCACTCGCCGCGCTCGGGACCAAGGTTCGCAGACATTCAAAGACGCCATCCTCATCACCCAATGAATCGAAGTTTGTACATTATCTGGCACCCAACCTCGTTGGTCCCATCCATTAGCCACCGACTCACGCGCCCAATACCAAGGCGCGGCCCCCATGGACATTGAT
>NW_028231509.1:0-12350 GCF_043228905.1 Azolla caroliniana | reverse complement strand
CCACAAATGGTGTGTAGTAATTTTATTATTATTATTATTATTCAAAAAGATACACCCTGGTATTATAAAATCATAAGAAATACAAAAGTTGTGTTGGATATACCAATCGATTCCCTTGTACTCTCATCATGGCCGATTTGATGTGTATATACAATAACCACACATAGTTTTTTGTACATTGATGTTCAATATTCCTTGCTTTCTCCAAGCCCTAAGCTTGGGTTCATGACTCTTTGATTTGTGAACTCAAGTTCCCTTAGATCTATGCATTATGGGCAGAAATTTCATTGCATGTTCATCAACATCCATGATATATTCATGTTCATAGTTTGCAGATTCTGGTTCCCTTATATACAACCATCATCGATATAGAAATCCATGTTAATCTCATCAATAAATGCATACATGACATGCTCATTGATATAGATATCAATGGTATGTTCATGTTTATGAGTTGTTAAAACCCACCAGATCTATCAACTCATCCATGATCAATATAGGCATCCATAGTATGCTCATTGACATAGACATCCATGGCATGTTCATATTCTTGCGTTCTCCAAGAATCATGTTTTATTCTGATCATGTTTTCGAATTTTTTTTCATCCTCTAACATACCAACACTTCCAAATATATCAACCATGCGAACATATGCCTCCACACCATTATTATCTAGTTGTATGGCTTGATCAAAGGACAAACTCCCAAGCTTCACATTTCCCCACTTCCTACAAGCACCCAATAGTGAAATCCCTATGGCTGAATACTCAAAAAATAGCATTGCCTTGATCACTGAAATAGCCTTATCAAATTGCCCCCCACATCCAAATACTACAACCATGCAATTAAGATGCTCTAAGTTTGGAGAAATACAATATTTTGTAGTCATAATCTCAAAAAACATTTTGGCATCTTTTATGAGCTCAAAGTGAGCACTTGCAAGTAGGCTATGATATGGCGTGATAAAATATGAATTTCGAAATTGACAGCGAGAGACATGAAGGAAAAAGTAAAGTTGTAGCACACATAATAATGTTATGTTGTTAGGAGATATGCCCTCGCTTTCCATGTGTTTGAGACACTTCAGGGCTACATGTCCTTGTCCTTGTTGAGCATAGCCAACAATAAGGGCTGACCAAGCAATCACATCTCGAAGATGAAGCTCTTCTAGTACTTTTCTCGCTTTCTCAAGCATACCACATCTAGCATACATATGAACCAGAGTAGTGCCAAGAACTATATTCTTCTCCAACAATTTCCTTTTCACGACCTCATCATGAATTTGTTTGCCCTTGTCTATAGCACCCATGCTTCCACAGGCCTTTAGAGTGCAAATAAACGTAACAACATCATGTGATAAACCCTCATTTTGCATTTGTTTGAAACTATTGGGTGCATCATGGCTTTGTCCATGTTGAACATACCCATAAATTATTGCAGACCATGTGATGACATTGTGATTAGAATGGTCTTCGAGTGATTTTTGAGCTTTGTCAAGCATTCCACATTTAACATACATATAAGCTAAACCGTTAGCAAGCACAATATCCTTCTCTATGAAGTTTCTGCTCCGAATTTGATCATGAATTTGTTTGCCTTTCTCTATAGCCCCTAAATTGCCACAAGCCTTCAAAATGGAAAGGTTAGTGCTTCCATTGGGAGAAAGACCATCATTTATCATTTGTTTGAAACAATTTAATGCCTCATGGTCATGCCCTTGCTTAGTATACGTTGTGATTAATGCATTCCAACAAATAGTGTCTCAAGTAGAAAGCCCTTCAAGCACTTGTTGCACTTTTTCAAGTGCACCACATTTTGCATACATACCCACTAAAGCAACTCTAAGAACAATATCATTCTCCAAAAATCCTCCCCTGAGAAGCTTTTTATGAAATTTTCACCTTTCTCAACAAGGCCAATGCTGCTACATGCTTTCAGAATCAAAATAAAGGTGATTGCATTTGGAGCAAGACCTTCACTTTGCATTTGTTCATAGATGCTCAATGCTCTGTTTTTTTGTTCATTTTGCACACATTGGCATGTAGTAAATTTAAGGGTACATGTACTGAGTAATATAGAGGTGTGATCATTGGGTTTTGAACACAAGAAATACTACTACTGCATAGGTTAGTAAAAAATATGGATTACTACTGCTGAGTATGAAGAAAGACTAAAAGAAAAAGAGATGACCAATCTCTTTGGGACGATATCGAGTTTGCAAGTAAGATTGAAGTAACTACCAGATTATATGAAATTTATGCCATTTTGTCCTTTACGGTGAGTTGTTGCCATAGAGATTGTTAGTTGGCTATTTTACTACCTTGCAATAGAACATTAGGCCATTTATTTCCTTAAGGTAGGTTCTTGTAAGTTGCTAATTGGTTATCTTATCATCTTGCCCTTAGTTGTGCATTTTCAACATGATTCATAAAGAGAAAAACATTACCCATCTTACATATCAAATTCACCAATTACAACATCAAAAACTTGTAAGGTTTGTCAAGCGTAATGATAGCCTACCTTTCAATTGGCCTAGAAATATATGTTTATATTCATCCAAACTTTGGTTTTGCTTTAGTTGAATTTGCCATGACAAATATGCCATCAAATCAACCTGTGTTAAACAAATATTTAAGGGGATTAGTTAGAAAGCATGAAAATGGTGTAAAGGTCACTTACTATGTCAATTTATTGCAATCCACTCTTCATAATCACTCTCTCTCCCCCTCCCCCTTCTTGCATACCCACGTTTTATGTCATCACTATCTTAGAGACCAAAAGCGAGAATTTCTCATGATAGTTTTTGAGGGGATGGGATACTTTTAGGTGCCCTCGCTAGTTTAAACAAAGAAACTTTTCGAATAGATACCTTTCTAGGTATGATTGCCTTTTCTCGAAAGAAAAGAAACATCATAACCAAAAAGTAAATTTTTTACGACACATGAATCGAAGTCCTACAAAAATGCGTGAGGAAATGATTTTCAGAATCCAAGTTGGTGAAAAAACTTTGATCCCGAGGTCCAACCTAGCATTTCGTGGCACCTCAAAATCCAATTTATCATAGAGTCGACTTCAATTCCCCAAATTCGAACTTTACTCTGGATAAAAAATTATCTTCTTTGTCTTAGAAAATAGGATAGATGCAAATTACCATAAGGTATGCGCAGTTTACAATTGTGTGATGTTCCCCATTGTCTCTTCCACATATAATGGTAAGTTTACCTATATTCGAGGGACGAAAACAAGAATAAAGTATACATTAGAGATATACCTAACCATATCATGTCTTTTAGTTCAAATGTAACTTCGCCAACAGTGACAAAACGAATGCTTAGGCTATTCCTCAGGTGTCAATGACCATAGTATATATATATATATATATATATATTGTCCAACACTCCAACGTCCTACGTACCACTGTAGTTTCGTAAGGAAACATGTGATTTCTTTTCTTCTGTTAATAGTAATTGTACCTCTTCTTTAAACAAAGCAAAAAGAGCTTAGCCACAATTGCATTTTTCATGATACGTCACCACAATTTGAAAAATGAAATTAGTTGTTACTTTGTTTTTTTACCCTTTTTTTTTCAAAACAAAATATCCTTCCATTAGTTTAAAAAAAGTATATCAGCGACAACATACAAAATAGATGGAAAGGAAACGATTATCCTTCCCAAGCCCGTCTTGTGTAAGAAAATGGCTAGCCATGGATCCTTAGTTTAACCGAGCCGAGGAAACAAATCTATATACATCCAAAGTAGAGGAAAACAACCAACTAAATGGGGAGAAAACTTCCATATTATCCTACACTTTGTCAATCGAAAGATTGGAATGCAGCTCCAAAGCTTCCGAAAAGTTATTGTAGCCACTCATAATCCATATGTGTAGGAATATTATCATTTCCAGCTTTTAATGAACTCATCAATTCTAACGAAACGGAAGTAATGGTTTCTTGGACCAACATTATTTGACCCTGAAACATCTGCACACTATGCTTTCCGTAGAGATTATGCTACTATTGGAGCCAATCTATCCCATAACTCCTCCATCCATCTCAAAATCTAATTTCATTTCAATATGTACTACCAATTTTCCCATGTTGCCACATGCTTTCAACATACTAGAAAATGTCATCATATTAGGTAACAAGAGGCCTTGCACAAGCATTTGAGGATAGAGTACTTTGTTTTTTATCCTTCTTTGAACCTACTATGAATTACATAACAAACTTTTCGCAAAGTAAACCTTTTCTATCCTCAATAGAAGCCTATGGTCAAGTGAAATGTTTTTCCTTCTTTGAAGTTGAGATATGCCTATAAGTTCATTCCAGGTACCATTACACTATCACATTTATAAAGGAAGAAGTAGTGACTAGGCCATGGATAAGAAGTAAGCACATTGTTGTGTAATTAGACAAAAGGATCTCTAGGGCAAGTGGTGGTGCACTACGTATACCATCATGATCCACTACACGTAATGTCTCCTTGGAACATTTTCACACCTTTGGCATTAATACTATGCACTAGCTAGCAAGCAAATTATATTCAGTTTTGTGAATGAAATTATCAGTCCAAAAAGGTTACTCCTACTTTGAACATGATCATTACAATAAGACCAACAACAAAACTTGAAAAATCATCACAAAAGTACTAAAAAAATTAAGACTCAACATGCAAGCATTTAGGTCACCTTGACTAAGTACAAGTGCATAAATATATATAGCCATCATCTTATTAAAAAATACACTTGCTCATATCCATAACCATATGATGGTATACTTGCAAAACCTGATTAGATATTTTTGCTTGATCATGTACAAAAGAATCATTACTTTCTTTTGGTTATTTTCAAGATCTTATTTACACTAATCTTGTCTTATCATCTTATTAATAGCGCAACTTTTGTATGATACCCTACCTAGAATGCCTCTCATGTCCAAGAAGCATCCCATTTTATAATAAGTATATTTACCCTAATCAAACGATCACAAATGGAGAGGCAATAGTGACCACTTCCAATGCTGAAATGGTAAGACATGTCTTCTCCACATCATATGCATTCATATCAACTACTTTTGATGGAACATTAGTACTAGGAGATTAACTCAAGAACATTGTCAATCACTTATAACAAAATAGAAGTACACAATGCATACATCGAGATATTAGGAGATTGATCAAAGAAGATGACGCTGGCATTATCTTTACTTAGAAGGTGCATCACTTTTACTTGGAAGCCATAACTCAAAAAATTTGCTGTTATGTATCTTTTGAGTTTGAAAAGAAGAGCTGAAATTAACATAAGATACAACAAAATGTTGATTGATACAATGCTAGCTTTCCCAAAAACAAGTTGAATTTTACGTATGTTATATCTAGGCGAACTAAATGGCATCGAGAAAGACGGAAGAATCTACATTTCTCACAAGAAAGAACCCATTATCTTTCCTGCGAGTAAGAAGGAATTAACTGGCACCCAAAAATTCATGGCTTGCCAGTGTCGAGCAGAATACAAATCAATCACATTCGTTAAGAAGTGATGTAGGGTTACAGTTAGCCTCCACAACTATGCCAAGAGAAATATTAACAACATTCTTCAAGCATTATAGTATACACATAACTTGTAATTTCAGCAACAATATCAAGCAAGCATCAAGCAATATATACCGAGAGGAACATTGACACATCATTCGCATGACATTCAACATACAGCTAGTTTCCCCACAGCTATATCAATATAAGATCCGGAGGGCTTGTTGTTCGAGCTGGATCTTTCACAATACCATTAATTTCCGACAAAAGTTGCACTACTTCTCGCATTGTAGGACGATGGTCAGGTATGTCGGACAAACAACTTAATGCCACCTTCAGTAGCAACATAACCTCTTTAGTTCCTTCTACATCTAAACTCATCCTTCCATCCACGATTTGTAGTATCCCTTCCCTGTTCATAACCACGTGCTTTCTTACCCATCTTGCAATGTCGATGCAATCTCCATACTCAGGCTCAATCGGTCTTCGCCCTGTTACAAGTTCCAAGAGAACAACTCCAAAGCTATAAATGTCACTCTTCTCATTGATCTTTAGAGTGTACGCGTACTCTACATGTCAAAAAATCAACAAATGAGTTTTTCATTACACAGATCAAAAGACTACATTAAATATGAAAACAAAAGAATGGTGGTTTGGTTACGAGCGTAATGGCAATCGAATATACATGGAATTGTTAAGGCTAGAGATAGGATCATTAGGTCATGAATGGACATTTCGTGTCGGACAATGTCAAGATAGCTATGCATATATACCTGGGTTTAACTGGTGTGTATATATATAGGCCAAACTGTCTCTTGCCTCCTGTTCTTAGTTTCTCTTGAATTACTCTTTTTAAAATTAGGTTTACTTCACAAAATGTGATTGTTAACAACATCCTTTACACACTTACCTGGAGCAATGTAGCCATAAGACCCTGCAACAGAGGACATGGACTCAGATTTTCCCATTGAGTCTCGGAGGGTGCGAGCTAAGCCAAAATCTGCCACATGTGCTTCGTAGTTGGAATCGAGAAGTATATTGTTGGATTTCACATCCCTATGCACAATCAAAGGGGTACAATCATGGTGTAGATAACAAAGGCCCATTGCAGCCTGTAAAGCAATCTTATATCTGGAACCCCAACTCAATGACCCTCCCCGAGGCCCATGCAACAATTCACCTAGACTTCCATTAGGCATATGCTCATAGAGTAAAAGATTGGCTTCATGATTAGAGCAACATCCTACAAGTCTCACAATGTGCCGATGTCGAATATTTCCGAGTGTTAAAATCTCGGCTGCGAAACCATGGTCATTGTACTCTTCCGAATCCTCTTCTGGGGATCCTTTTCGTATTGCCGGGAGCTTCTTTATAGCGACCATTTTCCCATTAGGCATCAATCCTTTATAGACTGTCCCTGACCCCCCTTTCCCGATCACATTCTCACTTGTCAAGCATTCCAATACATCGTTCGCTGTGAAATCCAACCGCTCAAACGCAGTTAATTTCCATGATCTCTTCGATAAGAAGCTCTCATTGAACAAAGAGCACAAGAATTGCTTATCCCGCTCATTCCGGAACATAAACACTAGTGCACCTAAAGTGAGAATAAAGAGACCAACCACTAGACCACTCATGCCATAGATGAGAGACCTCGAAGATGATGACAATCTCCAACCGGTAGTGTTCGTGTTCGTGTTCGTGTTCGTGTTCACACCCTTCCTGGCCTCTGCAATGCAATTGTGTTTGCTACAAAGCTGAGGATTACCGACGAATGAAGTTTCGTTGAAATTTGCAAATTGACCTTGGTCTGGAACCAATCCCGAGAAGTTGTTGAAGGAGAAATCAACAGTTGTAAGAGTAGACATATTCTCTAGTGACAAAGGGATGCTCCCATAGAAGTTGTTATAAGATACATTGAAAGAAGCCAGCACATTGAGGTTTGAGAGCTCAGGGGGTATTTCTCCTCGGAATTGATTGTGACTAAGATCGATGCTAGCGAGGCTCGAACAATGGGTGATGGTTAGAGGTAAGGAACCATTCATTAGGTTTCCACTTAGGTCTAGCTTAGCCAGGCGTTTCAAAGAACCTATCTCTTCTGGCATCGGCCCAGTTATGCGGTTTCCAGAAAGATCTAGATCTACTAATCCCGACAAACTTCCAATACTTGATGGAAGTGTGCCAGTGAGCTCATTGTGTGACAAATCTAAGCTCCCTAACTTAGATGAAGAAGGCGTGGTGAGGTTTATTTCTGGAAAATCACCATTGAGACGGTTCCTAGGAAGCTCAAGTAAATCTAGCTCAGGAAGCGATAGAATTCCAGGCGGTATAGAACCACTCAACATGTTATCGCCCATTCGAACCCGGACAAGTTTTGGGCAATTTGCAATACCTCTTGGAATAGGTCCAGAGATTCGGTTACGAAGCAATATGAGCCGAGTAAGCTTCTTACTTTTGCAAAGGTGAGGAGGAATGAATCCATAGAATGAGTTAGATGAAAGATCGAGTTCTAATAGTTGCCCATTTCTTCCAAGATGGTGTGGGATAGGGCCAGTAAAATTGTTTTCCCATAATGTGAGAACTTGTAAGTTTGGTAAGTCTCCAATGTAGGAAGGAACCTTGCCATGAAGACTATTAAGGAATAGGTTGAGAAGCTCTAGCTTGTGTAGAGAAGCTAACTCCTTTGGGATCAATCCACTCAGCTTATTATTGGATAAATCAAGTGATTTTAGGTTTGTAAGGTTCCCCAGCTCATGTGGTATAGGACCCATTAAGCTATTAGTTTGCAAGAAGAGAGAATCTAGGTTAGAAAGTGAGCCTAATGATGATGGAATCTCACCACTAAGGCCACTATTGGCCAAGTCTAACCTGACTAAGTTGCTTAATCTACCCAACTCCACTGGGATTCCACCTTCAAATTCGTTGTAGTAGCCCAAATAGAGCCTCTGGAGATTCATTAAGCTGCCAAGTTGGGGGGGTATCCGACCAGTCAATGCATTTCCCGAAAGGGCAAGGTATTGGAGATTGACGAGATTGCCATATTGGGGGGGAATGCTGCCATAGAAGTAATTACCCCCTAAATGGAGGTGCTTAAGGCTAGTTAGTAGACTTACTTCGACGGGTAGTTCGCCGGTGAAGTTATTGTTGAATGCGTCGAGGACCTCGAGTGTCGGCATGAGAGACGAGAAATTGTTGGGGAAATGTCCGCCCAAAAGATTGTTGGATATGTTGAGATAGGTCAAATGGGAGAGGATCGCAATGGCAGGGCCCGAGAGGGTGCCCGACAAGTTCATGGAAGAAATGTCTAACCCTATCACATGACTTGAAACATTGTTGCACTTCACACCCATCCAGTTACAAGGACCTGCAGTGTTAGCAGTAGAATTTGTTGTTGCTGCTGTTGTTATATTCCAATCATGGAGATGTTCAGGTGCACCCCCATATTCATCCACAAATCCGGCTTTCAATGAAAGTAGAGCTAAGCTTTCTTCAAGTAGAGAAGAAGAAGAAGAAGAAGATTGCACTCTAGCTACCATGATGAAGCTACCAAGTATGCAGAGAAGGGATGGAAATAGGTGTGTCGATCCGACCCATTGGCTCAGCCACATTTTGTTCAAATAATTTTTTGAGCTTATATTTCTCAAGCTTAGCAAGTGTAGGAAGGCATTGTCATTGAAAGCAAACTAGACATTGTAATGATTTCAGGGCCTTAATGTGGGTTTCGGGTATGATAAGCTACCTAAGAAATCACTGAAATGATCGACATGTAACCCAAAAAAAAGACCTAATCTCGGAGCTCAAATTTCTACAAGTATAGGAGAATCAGAAGAAGCAGAAACTGGAACAGAGTACTGTGGGGGAGAGGAACAGAGAGGGATATGGAGGGAGGAGCTAGCCCTGGTAATGATTTCAGGTCTTTAGTGTGGTTTTCGGGTATAATAAGCTAGCCTGAAATGATCAACATGTAACCCAAAAAACAAAACATAAATCTTTGGAGCTCAAATTCATACAAGTATGTATAGGGGAGAGTCAGAAAGAAGCAGAAACTGAAACAGAGTAGTACTATGGGGAGAGGAACACAGAGGGGTATGGAGGAAGGAGCTAGCCCTGGTAATGATTTCAGCACTTTGGAATGGTTTTTTCAGGTGTAATGCATTAGCAGAGAGATCATTGAAAGGATCAACATGAACCCAAAAAATAGAACTTAAATCTTTGGAGTTCAAATTCTTACAAGTATGTGTTATGTGTAGGAGAGTCAGAAAGCAGCAGAAACAGAGTAAATGGAGGAGAGGGGGGTATACATGGGAGTGGCATCATCCTATATGTATAGATGTTTGATAGATATGATTCATTTTTCATGAGGTTTTAACAAAGGGGGCATCTCTGTCTATGGTTTATCTGCATTTGGGAGAATAAAGAAAAAAAAACAGGGGCTTTTCATCTGTCATTGCCTAATTACATACATACTAAAAAGCTAAGAATGTGCTTCCTCTTCTCTAGATGTAGTTTGTTTGTTGGGTTTCTCAATAAAAAGTTACCTCTTTATGTTTTTGGTTCACCTTTCAAATTAATAGTCATTCCTAAGTGGTGGTCCTCTATCTATCAACACACTTTTAGTCTTACCTCATGGGTCTCTATCTACACCTATGTATGTACATATGTATTAGTTGTCAATCTATATCTATGTCCATGTATGTATTGGGTCTCTATCTATCTATCTCAACTTATATCTATCTTTTGGGGATCTCTCTATCTATAGAGATCCTAGGCCCAAACATCCATCCACTACATAGAGATAGATATATTAAAAGAGAGAAGAGAGAGTTAGGAACATAAGAGTGTGTGAGTGCGAGAGATGTGTGTATGAGAGAGAATGGGCATACACAAGTGTGTGTGTGTGTGTGTGTGTGTGTGTGTAAATGACTAATGTATGTGTGAGAGAGAGAAGAGATTATTAATGTCCACATGAGACCAATGCAATTTGTGTGCGAGAGAATGCATGAATCCTTGTATAAATGTTTGAGAGAGAGCATGACTTTGTGATTGTTTGCGAGACAAAGAGGGAGGGAGAGGATGTGTGAGTGGGGGGTGGGTGGGTGCTAAGAGAGGTTACAATTTACAAAACCAAAGCATGTGTGCACACATGTGTGGGCATAGTAGAGAGAGAGAGAGAGAGCACCATTCCGCTTCTCTATTGGTTGGGAGGTTATATTCATACTCTCTTTCTCTGCCCTCTTGACTCACTAGTTAGTAGTAAGTGTCTACGAACACATAGAAAATCTAATTTCTAGATTCTCTACAAAGTTCTAGATCGTGCTTGCAAAGTTGTATTTCATGCTAAATAGCCATGCATAATGCATCAACACTTACATGAAAATTAAGGCACACAATTGATAGATGATAGATCACTTTGATGACTTACATTTGCATGATAGATGAAGCATGACCACGTGTGACCAACTGTATCGATTAATATAATACATATTTGAGGATATGTCAAAATTACATTATGATATATTGCAAATAATGTTTAAGGTTTCTTTACATATCTTCTATCTTGTCATCAAGGTCTGAATTTTTAGTATTTATCACTCATCAAGCATTTGAATAATAACATAGTACATAACTCATTTGGAATTTTGTAGAACCACAAAGTCAATTTTTTAGTATTTTCTGGAATGCTTGGACGAGAGAAATCTTCCTAGCATGGAGGGAAAGAGATTAGAGATGCAAGACATGTTCACTCTCCTCAAGTGTCTATATGCTACCTTGACATCAACTTACAACACTTACAAGGTCACTCTTATGCTAATATTTTTCAATTTTTGCTCTACTTTATGAAACTTAGGTTTTTGTATTTGTTTTTCTAAATTGGATGGCCTTTTATTGTTCCAATTGTCTATAGTAAGAATGTCAGTTATGAGTGTAGAAATTACTCCCACACGATTGGATCCCACGATAAATTTCTAGGAGAGAATGATAAATGTTAATTTGATAAAGTATATTGACATTCACGTTCTATAGTGTAGTACCATGCAATGAGTAGTATATATTTGTTTTTCAACAAATTTTCACAACAATCTAGATTTATAAACAATAGATATCGTGTACAATAGTATTCAATATCGCATGGAAACATTTATTGAAGTGACCAGATTAGTTAAACCTAAACAATGCCCCACGATGTATGTGTTCAAACTTCAACATATGTTTGAGTGCTTGTGTAGCACAAGTAAACATGAATGGCCAAGCTCTTGTTATATGTTCCATTGGGACATATTGTGACATTATACCAAACCTTATCATATCTAGGATATCAATAGAGGCTACATTACAAGATTGAGCCTAAGATTAGTTATAGCATTGTTAAATTGTGAGGATAAGTACCTTACAATAGACATATTATTGAAGTTTATTTTTACAATGTAGCATTTTTGGGTGGTTCCCTTGTAGAGGTCTTATTTTGAGATTGATATTTTTTTTGAAGATTATTGGTGGTAAACCTTGCATGGTATTCTTTATGTGGTTATTACAATAATGATCCCCATATACATTATTGCCAACGTGAAAACATTACAATTTGGCCCAACCGTACAACATTTGACTTGGGGCCAATTCATCCTCTTATGCCTAGGGTGTACCATGGTTGGCATTGAGGCATATGCATATTGCCAACTTGTACACTTCGAACGAGAGTGACTTACACTTGGTTTAAAGGATGACGATGCATAAGTACAATAATCAACCATTTAGTATTGTTTATAACTTATAGTGTTGACCTATAGTTTTGGAATGGGGTGTTGGGTATGGGGAAACCTCT
>NW_028231508.1:0-12383 GCF_043228905.1 Azolla caroliniana | reverse complement strand
GTTGTAGTAGCAGAAGTGTGTGCATAACAGAGATTAGGAAGATGTGCGAGTTTGTGCACGAGAGAGACAGAGAGAGAGAGACACCTATACTACTGTTTATCGTGAAAATCCATTGCCCCGTGGTTTTCCCCTGTTTTAGGGCTTCCACGTACTAAAATTGTGTGTTGTGTATTCTTTGCTATCTTGTTGTTTTCTGTTTCTGCAGTGTGCATTTCAGTCAATCCTTCTTACAGATTTACAACCTATCTCCAACAAACTGGTATCAGGGCGAAAGGTGCAAGAATGGAAGGAGGTGTGAGCGGCTTTCCAGGTATGATAGACTTCATGAACTCACACAATTACTCTAACTGGAAGATCATGATGGAAGATCTTTTGATAGGCAAAGATTTGTACAAACCCATAAACAAAAGTGAAATACCCACAAGGGTATTGGAGTCTAAATGGAAACTCCTAAACAGGAAAGTGGTGGCCACCATCAAACAGTGTGTAGACCTGAGCGTTCTACAACACGTTGCTAATGGCACAAATGGGCCCTACGAAATGTGGCATAAACTATCAGGGTTGTACCAGAAGAAGAATGCCCTCAACAAAACCTCTCTGATGAGAAAAATCGTGAAACTGAAGTACAGAGATGGAGAAAGCATTGTGGTACACATTAACACCTTCATGGGGTTGGTGAATAAGCTTGAAGCAGCAAAGTTTCCATTGGATGATGCACTGTAGGCCTTGCTTTTGTTATGTACCTTGTCGAACAACTAGGAGAACCTGGTGGTGTCACTCAGTACCTTGTGCCAAGAAGAGAACATGTCTCTACAAGTGGTAAAGATAAGTATCTTAAACGAGGAGACAAGAAGGAAGGACAAGGGCGTCCTATCCCAGTCAACGACAAATATGGCTCAAAATCCCGGCAGAGGAAGAAATAAGCAAAGGAGTCCACAAAAGAGAGACAAGTCCCAAGCCAGATCCAAGTCTAGAGGTAAGCTCACATGTATTACTACGGGAAACCTAGACACTTCCAAAAGGACTGTTGACACCTTAAGAAACACAAAGGTGTCTCAAACGATGTAGAACCCAGAAGAATTTCTGAAGAGAAGGGCACTTCAACCGTGGCTACAAGTGAAGAAGAGCTTCTATTCATTTGTGCGCAAGCGAGTGCAAATCTTGCAAATGAAGAGTGCACTTGGGTGATTGACTCTTGTGCATCGTTCCATATAACTACCTCGAGAGAGTGCTTCTCGCCTTACACAGCTAGTGACTATGGCTATGTAAAGATGGGAGATAATGGAGAATACATGATAGTCGGCATCGGAAGTGTATGCCTGACAATGTCGACCGCTTGTCGACTGACCCTGAGGGATGCCCGACATGTGGCAGATATCAGGGTGAATCTGATATAAACTGGAAGAATAGATGATGAAGGCTACAATGGTAGTTTTCGAAACGACAAATGGAAGTTCTGTAAGAGAAATCACATAGTCGCCCGAGCACAAAAACACGGCCCACCTTGTATATGATGCATGCCAAACTGTGCAAGGATGAAACAAACATGGTAGCTAACTCAAGTGGAGAGATATGGCACAAGAGGCTTGGCCACATGAGTGAGAGAGGCATGCATACACTAGATGACCAAAAACTTCTTCTAGAAGTAAGAGTGTAGTGGAGAGATGTGTCGAATGTCTGGTCCGAAAGCCAGAACAAAGCAACATTTCACTCGAGACCACCAAGGAGAAGAGAAGTTGCACTAGAAATGGTACACACAAATGTATGCTATGTGGGTGCTCCATCGCTTTGTGGCGGACAATACTTTGTAACGTTCATTGACGAGTATAGTAGAAAGTTGTGGGCTTTTGTACTAAAGTTGAAGGATCAAATAATGTCGTTCTCCAAAGAGTTCCAAGCTAGAGCTGAAAGAGAGTCGGGTCGAAAGTTGAAGGTTGTTCGAACTAACAATGGTGGCGAGTACAGAGGATAGTTTGAAGGGTATTGCAAGACCCAATGTCATGATATGGCTCCAAAAAGATGTGAACCCATGACCTTGTGTTACAACGGTTGAACCCTTACCATTAAACCATGCATTGTAATACGAAAAATATTATTTTCATTTATTATTTCACTATAGGAAATTCATGTATATTCCTTACTACTCTGGAACATTCTAGAAACTTTAGAAGTACTCTTGAAAATACTATAAATAGAAGCACATGACATTATTGAGAACCAATTCGGTTCAACGCCAGTCTTAAGCCTCCTAGTTGTTCTTGTATCCTCTCTTCATATAATATATCGTTTCTTATCATCATTCTCTCTCTCTCTCTCTCTCTCTCTCACTTCCTTCCTCGTAGTACTAATCCTCATCTCTACTACTAATTCCCTCTCTGTCTTAGTACTATTCCTGATAGTTTGAACCGAATTCCCTCATCTTTGTATCCCTCACTCCCTTCATACAAATCTTCTTATCCTTCCTTCCTCCAATACTATGGAAACAAGTTTGGTTGAACAACGTTAGATCTGTGCAGCCCATTAGTGGTTCCATTCCCTCTAAGCAAGTTAGCAATGGCTTCCCAGCTCAAGTAACAATTAGTACTAAAAGTAACCCTCTAGTACATGTCTTAGCACTCCTAGATTCCTGAGCCAATTCGTGCTTCATGGATAAGAATTTTTTCCCAAGCTCATCAGATATCCCAAAGAAACTCCCTTACTCAGCTTCTGTAGTAGTCATTGATGGTCGCCCCATTGCTTTCGGAAATATCGTAGAAGAGTCAGAGCCGATTAGTGTTGTCCTAAATAATTTTGTGTGTGTGATATCATTTAATATAATTAGTAGTCCAAAGCATCCAATTGTTTTGGGGTTACCATGGTTCGAATTACACAATCCGAACATAGATTAGAGAACAAGAGAAATCAGGTATCGACAATCTCAAGAATCTACTCACAAGATTTCAACCATTTCGCTACATCAATTGCGTGAGGAAGGACGCAAGGAATCAATGTTTGTATTCGCCGTATCAGTGAAACCTTCCAACACCGCTAAGGAGTCAACAATTCAACTTCCAAAGACGTATCATCATTACGCCGATGTTTTTGATAAGGTAAAAGCTAGTACTCTTCTTCACCATCAACTGTATTATTGTCCCATTGATTTACAACCAAGAAAAGAGCCACCGGCACACCTATTTTCATCGCCAAGAAAATGGATGGCTCACTTCGTCTAGTCGTGGATTACTGTGGCTTGAATAAGGTCACCATCAGGAATAGGTATGCACTTTCCCTAATCTCGAGTCTCTTTGAAAGGATTAATGGCGCAAAGTTTTTCATTAAAATTGACTTACGAGGAACATATAACCTCGTACGGATTCGACCGGGAGACCAATGGAAGACAACTTTCCACACCCGATATGGGTACTTCAAGTATACGGCTATGCCATTTGGCCTCACGAATGCGCCATCAGTCTTCCAACACATGACCAATGATATATTCCGAGATCTTTTGGACATCTGTTTGATCATCTACTTGGATGATCTACTAGTTTATTCAAAGGCACGGGAGGAGCATAATTCTCATGTACTGTTAGTACTAAGACGACTACGAGATGTTCTTTATGCAAAGCTGGAAAAGTGTAGTTTTGAATGTAACTACGTGGAATTTCTAGGCTATGTGATCTCCTCGGAAGGCATATCTATGGATCTATCTAAAGTCCAAACCGTGTTAGAGTGGCAAATTTCACATTCATTGCGAGAAGTGCAATGCTTTTTAGGATTTGCAAATTTCTATCGCAAGTTTATACAAGACTACTCAAAGCTGATTTTACCGCTCACACAACTTACAAAGAAGGGAGAATCGTTTGTTTGGTCTAAGGAAGCGCACACGGTTTTTGAAGGTCTCAAGAAAGCATTTACATCGGCTCCTGTTCTAGCTCATGTTGATCCGCAAAAACCAGTTATCATTGAGGCAGACGTGTCAAATTTCACCCTCGGTAGTATTTTGTCACAACAAGGTGACGATGAGAAGCTACATCCCGTGGCTTTCCACTCACACAAATTTGACGTTGCCGAAATCAACTACGAGATACATCACGAGGAGGTATTAGCAATAGTGGACTCTTTTGCACAATGGATACATTTTTTAGAAGGATCTCTCATCAAGTCACTGTATTTAGTGATCACAAGAATCTTGCCTACTTCCAAAATGCTCACATCTTAAATAAACAACAAGCTCGGTGGGCTCAGTTCCTGACTAGTTTCGACTTCAAGATTACATATTGTCCGGGCAAGCAACAGGGGAAGGTAGATGCATTATCACGATGCTCGTATCTAGCTCCTCATCCTGGTGATCCAGCATTCGACAATTAAAAGCAAGTAATCTTGGGTCTAACACGACTTCAAGCAACGTGGATTTTTGCCACTCCATAGGATTCCCGCATTATCGATACCATACGTGAAGATTTGAAGACAGATGTTTTTGCTCAAGCTATTCTAGATCAAATCAATCCCTAGACTTGAGCATCTTGTTCACGGTCACAACAACCAAGTATGGATTATCGACAATTCAAATGTCATGATGGTTTATTCTTCTTTAAGAAACTTTTATATGTTCCCAATGGTTCTTGTCACCTTCGAATAGTACAAAATTGTCATGGCACGTACACAGCCAGACATTTTGGTAGTACTAAAATGTTGGATTTAGTACAACAATCATTTTGGTGGCCCCATATGCGAAGATTTGTCGAAGACTATGTTCAAACATGTGATACATGTTGTAGAGCGAAGATGCCTAGACATCATCCATATGGTTTGTTGGAGCCGTTACTGATCCCAAGCAAATCGTGGCAATCTATTTCTCTAGATTTTATCACAGATCTTCCGTATTCGAAGGGCGTCAATACGATCTTAATAGTGGTAGATTGATATACTAAGATGGCACATTTCGTGCCCTGTACTAAAGAAATCACCAGTGAAAAAATTGTGGGAATTGTTATGTGTGAAGTATTTCGGCATCATGGTCTTCCCGACAGTATCATCAATGATCATGGACCTCAATTCGTCTCTAAATTCTGGAAGCATCTCTTCAAAATGCTCAGAGTCACTTGCAATCTCTCCTCCGGCTATCATCCCCAAACAGATGGACAAGCAGAACGTACCAATGAAATGCTGGAACAATATCTTCAGTGTTTCCAAAGCTATCAACAAGATGATTGGGCAAATATTCTACACTTTTTTGAATTTGCTTATAATAATTCTATTCACTCCTCTACTAGGGATACACCATTCTACGCTTATATCGGCTATCATCCTCACTGGTGTGTCAGAAACTCCTGAGTTACCCACAAATCCTAGTGCAGAGAATCATTTGGAGCAGCTACGACGAATTTAGGCAGAACTATCTATCCATCTACATCGTGCCCAACAAACATAGAAAGACTACGTGGATCGTCATTGGCTTCCATCCTCTTTTGATATTGGAGATCAAGTATGGCTATTATGATGACACATCAAGACTACTCGACCATGTGACAAACTAGATTATCGACGGTTAGGCCCTTTCCGTATTAAAAGAAAAATTAATGATGTCACTTTAAGTCTTGATCTACCTTCGCAACTACGGATACATTCGGTATTTCATAGTTCTCTTGTAGAACCCTATCAGGACCACACTATCCTAGATCGTATTACACCACCTCCACCCCCAATCAAACTTGAAGATGGACCTGAGTACGAGGTTGTTGTCATCCTCGATTCCTAGATGGGTCGCAACAAGCTCTATTATTTAGTCGATTGGCTAGGATATAATGGACCAAGCGAGCGGGTGTCCATGTGCCTCTTTTAGGGCAAGGAAGCCGAAGAGCTAACTCCACCTTTCTTTCTCTTTGACCTTGCCTCTTCAAGTGAGATGAACCCTAAACTCTTGGGTAGGAAAAAAATTAGATAAAGATGAAAGAATCCAAACGCTTGTGAAGAAGAAGAACACCCTGAAATCTCAAGTTTGTTTAAAAGAGGAAGAAAGAAACCATAAAGTCCGAAGAAGAAAAAACCCTAAAATCCCAAGTAAGTGGAGAAGAAGAAGACTGACACAAATGTCATAAAAGCCTAATGGTGCACAAAATGAGTGACCCGAAATAAACTCTCTTCTCCTCTTTTTATAGAGGAATCGCCTATTTTAAGCATTAAATACCAAAACAATTAATTGTTTAATGCACACTAGGAGAGATTCGAACTCTACGTGTCTTTGTACTTAGTCAATAGCTCGATACATATGTTTCTATGGTTGTGGCTAAACACCCCCCTTTTTTCCACTTTCTACCTTTGGCCACGCTACATCATGACAACACGACTTGTCGATAACCTGTCTCTAACCAGCCTCTATCACCATTCACTCAGCTCTTCCCTTTTCTATAGTCACCCATAACCTGACTCTATCACGAGTAACCCGACTCTTCCCTTTTCTACCTTCATCAATAACTCGAATTTGCCCCTACTACTATCATTGATAGCCTGACACTTTTGGGTAAACCTGACTTTGCCCCTTCTATTGTCTCTGATAACCCAACTCTTTGGATAACTCGAGTAACATGGCTCACTCAATGGTAACTCAACTAACACAAGTAACCCGATTGCAAAATCTACAAAATACCTAGAGGTATCCACGTGATCCTCTATTTCGGATGCCTCGAAGTTCTGGTCTTCCTCAAATGTAATTGAAATTGTGGAATATGATGATGTTTCCTCTATTTGGTCTTCCGACTTTGCAAATATGAAAGAACATTACTCGACATGGGTTACTGATTATCGAGTGGGTTATTGGGCAACATGCAGTAGTTAACATATGCCCCCAAAAAAATACATTTTTACACTTATGATAAAAGCAACATGGTTGTTGTGAATTCACCAACATACACATTTGATTTCACTATGAATAGACTTATGATTTCGGTAAAATAGAGTGGGTGATTTGACCATATACACATACCATAGAAACCATATTTCAAATCAGAAAAGATTTCGCCATATAAACCATACTTTAAAATATAGACACCATATTTCAAATCATAGCACCATAGACACAAAAATATTGTTTCTTCATTTTGCAAATTGATTTTACAAGCTAGACTTGTCAAATCTTATAATTTGCAACATGATTTTGAATTTACATACTCGACAGGTAAATACATATTACCCGATATTACATGTGTGATATTACATACTCAAAATTAACAGAATGGGAATACATAAAATGGAATGGAAAAACTCCAAGATTTACAATATTGATAGGCCCAAATGGCGTGCATGCCCATTCACAATCTTTAATTCTAGCTTTTCTATCTATTGCTCTTTTGTTGTATATTGCCATCTCGTCACATGTGAACTTGGCAACAAATTTTGGCTCTGTGCAAGTTCGAACCGGTTCAGGATTGCATTGAATTAGTTAAGTGCTCTCATCCCCAACATTCTTTGATATATGATTGGTGAGATCTATTGTGTTTAAGTTCAACATTAAAAAAACGCTTTATTGAGCTTTCCCTTTCGTAGTTGTTGAAGTATGAGGCACCATTGTCTTTTCCTAGAGTCAAATGCTCCTCTTCCTCTATCTTTAAACCTTTTGGAAGCACTACATTAATTCCATGTACTCTGCAAATGTGCCTCCACCTCCATTTTCTTATGAAATCATCGTGGGGTTTGTTGGCAGGACTTTGTAATGATACATGTCCAAGATTTGTAGACACACTTGAAGAGCGAGACTAGGTCAACTTGTACAACCAATATATACATACTTGTAGTGGGAATACACATATGTACACAAACTTACCTTTTGGAGGAGCATCAACATTTGATGATTCATGTTGTGGTATCATATCCGCAACCTCATTAGTCTTTGCCTATGTCGCCTTCATGTTGTTTTCAGCCTCCAACTTGGCAAATACATTGCTTTTGATACCTTTTGTTAGAAAAACCATGCAACCAAAACCAAAGTTAGGACATGTGCATATGAATTATAGTCCCATATACATTGTTGAAGAATGAATCGTGTTATACCTCCCTTCACTTGGTCTTGTTTCACTCCAATGAAAATCAAACTCTAGGAGCTTTGAGGACCTAGCAACCATCTATGCAAGCAAGGTAGAAATCCAAAATTTATGAAAACCAATGACCTTTGCATGAATATCTATACCAGATTTCAACAATCATCCAACACATTCATAGTCTGCATGCATCCACGAGAATCTAAACCCTAATACCAAATTTCAAGAGCATTTTATCCGTCCACAATTTAACCAACCCAACATTTTCCTTTCACTCACAAACATGCAAGTTTCTCAAAATCATCCAACGCAAGCATAGTCTACATGCATCCACAAGAATCTAAACCCTAATACTAGATTTGAAGAACATTTTATCCATCCACATTGAACTCCACATTTTCCTTTCACTCACCAACATACAAGTTTTTCAAAATCAACCAATGCATGCATGCTCCTCATGCACCTACAAGAATCTAAACCTTAATACTAGTTTTCAACAACATTTTATCCATCCACGTTTAACCGAACCCAACATTTTCCTTTCACTCATCAATGCGCAAGCATACCCATAAATCATTAGAAAACATTCAATCAAAAGCCGATGGATATGAAACCAATAAAATACATACTAGGCAAATATGCATGTGCAAGTGGTTTGAGTTCTTCCCTCCTAAAATCCAATTGCAACATGCATGATGTCGATTCAAAAAGTGGTAAAAATGACCAGACATCAAGGTTTTAGTTGAGCGGGGCTACTTAGAGCCGAGTTGAGTTGGGCTATTGAAATGAGTCAAGACGGATTACTGCAATGAGCCGGTCTACTACTTTTGGAGGGTTGAGTTACTTGGGTTACCAAAAATTATATTTTACAATGTCGCGCTTTTTTTGGATAAACACTTGGCAATAAAAATAACAATGTTGTTATTGGCCACACACCTTTCTAATATCCTCTTAGCCTCTTTAAGTTTAGACTGATGATCCTTACAACTTGCCTTCACATGTACCATTCTACCAGAGCCCCTTTGATGCAATTGCCATACACATTGTCCCTAATGAAAGCATGCACTATATCGGTAAGCCAATTGATTCTTCCTCTTAAGGTTGTGTACTTTATAAATTGTCAACATGTCTTCACAAGGTTGGTAGTTTTAGCATGTCCATGTACAAATAATCTCCACAAGGTTTATAGTGTCAACAATATCACAAGTGTACACACATGTGTAAGTAGTTAACAAGTGCACGCAAGTTTTCCTTTCAAATTTTGAAAAGTTTGGCCGAATTTCAAGGTTTTAGCTCTATAAAATGGGGCCAAAATAGATGTAGATTGAGATCAAGTTAGAACAACTTAAGGCCACATTAGACATGACATAATCACGTTTGAATCATTGGCCCTAGTTAATAATGACAACAGTTGGGTTAGAAACATTGGCCCGTGTTAGCAAATCCATGTAGTCACATTGTTGGATCACTCCATATGCTATCACTCATATCTCCCTCCAATCTAAGGCGTGTTGCATTGTTGGAACCCTAGAAATTGGAGAAGATGACCATAATAAGGGGAAAAGGCCAATAATATTTCCCCAAGACATCTATGCTAGACTATACTTTGGGGTATGCATGCATTCTAAGTGTGAAGTGATAAAAAAAGGCATGCAATTTTGATCAACTTCCAATGTAGAATGTAGCTGTCAAGATTACCCACATGGCAAGATATGTCCATGGCTTTGGGTTTATGCAGAACACAAATCACCAACACAACAGTGCTGAATTCAGTTATGTTCACAATTCTTCTGAAAGCATGTTGTCATGGAGATCAATTGGAAGGAGAAATTTTGTTTGACGAGAAACATCTCAGCGGCCACTAGAGCACAACACTTGTACTATTTCCCCCATACACCAGAATACATGCAGCCCAGGATATGGGCATTTAGTTTTCTTATATATTTCAATGAAAATTCTCAGTATGATGCTGGCAAATTATTGACTAGAAAATATAATCAAAACATATGCATCTGTATATTTTTGTAAGACCGACCTACAAGTTCAATGTCAGAATCCTAATGATGACAGGAGAAAAGGAATACTAAGCAAACAAAAAACCCAAGAAAGATGAAAATTTTGTTAGAAAGAGGGAAATACAAAAAGACACAGATTAAACATAATTACGAAATTATGCACATTGTTGAGTAGAAAATAATGGAGCTATCATAGCATTAAATGATAAATTTCATTATTCATCATAAATCACAATCCACCTGACTAATCATAGCTAATATATTACAAATTTAAAGTTTTGGCTAAATATATCGTTTAGAATCATTAAATAGCAGCCCAATTTCACATGATTAGAAGAACAATGTTAAAACCATTTTCCCTAGAATGCAAGGGTCGTCGTTTATTATTGGAAATAAATATTGATGTACATTATGATCACTCATGTTCTTTGTAAACCTATTCCTTGTTCATTTGACCAGGCTTTCATTAAAATATTAGATAACTCACTAATGGAGTTACCAAACCAACCAGTGGGCAACTCCATATGACCAACCTCCTGAATTGATTCTAGAAGTTCAATCTTCACATGCGTCAAAATATCAATGCCGCTTGGCCCCAATTCCACAATTAGGTCTGCAACCTGTAAGCCAAAGTACATTTGATTATAATTAATATCTTTCTGTGTAAAAGCCACAGACCCAGTAGGGGGATCACACATGGAGTATCCTATTTATCATAAAAACCATTAAAAAATAAATTGTACTATCTCATTTGACATCATAACTGTTCAATGTATATTACAGTGTCCTATTTATGGATACAACACGGAGGCACCTCTCCTTGTATTTTCAATTATAAATAATACATCTACGACAGTCATTCATAAAAAAGAAAACATCATGCAGGTTCAACAAAGAGGATAGAAAATTCCTTTTATTTACATTATTCATGTACAAAATAATACAATTGAAAGAATGTATTCACTAGAAAATAGCACAATTTAATTCAAAACAATTCATATAGATAAGGTTGGTCTTAATTCAGAGGTGGGTCTATTTGAATGTGGCATCCATGCACCAACTGGATAACTATCATCTGGATATTAGGTCTAAGGTGTATCCATAAACAAGGGTTAGCTACCCAGTCTTGCATTCTCTATGATTCAATGTCCTTGAAAGCTATGGGGTAATCTCGTTTGTTGGAAAGAGCACATCAAGCACTGAATATCCAATAAATGTTGATCAGGGTACCAATCCATAGAGGAATCTTTACAATTAGTTACTACAAAACATGTTTCAAGCTATGTAATGCACAATTAATCAATATCAATCATATATGTGATCTGATCACTTTCTAAGGAAGCAATTCTTAGATGAAAAAATGCCTACCTGTTGAAGCCAAGGGAGGCCAAAGTCAAAAAAACCATGCTGCCTAAGAAGCATGGCCACAGTGTGAAGCATTTCGTTGGCTGTGTGTGCAGAAAGCTTATCGAGCACAGGCCCTGTTTTGTTCATGAGGCGTACGATCATGAGCTCATCTCCACTACCAAGTGCCTCGAGATAAGCAGAGTTGATGTTGTCCGCTTGTACCATCTCCATCACTCGGCCCCAAAGCTTCCAGTAAGCTCGCTTTTCGGCCGTCTGTCCATCAGCATTTCGCTTCTTCATCACTTGCTCTGGCACATTATGGTGAGCATTCGTAACCTGGTAGGTATTTCCCTCCATAAGTGTATCCGTCTTCGATTCATCTGCAAGATTTGCAGTTTTTTCCAACATTTGTGAATCCTCTGTCAAACCATCACAGTCGTATACTCTGTTGGTTGGTGCTGTTGATCCTTTGGTGGGTGAGCTGGTTTTAGTTCTTGAACTATTCTGCCGGTTTTCTTCTCTGGTAGTTGTTGATCCAGCTCTTATAGCTGCCAATGTTGCCTCATCTTTTGCTGCTTGCCACACACTCCTTGCAGATGGGCCTTCACCAAGCCTCACATGACTGGTTATGGAAGGTCCACTAATAGTGGATTGATTTCTCCCCCACCCCTTCCTTGGCACTGATATCTCCTCAGCCAATTCATAGTTTGCATCATCCCAAGCTGCGGGAGACTTGTCAAATCTTTCGTTGGCCATAACATTACTTCCTCCTGCAACAATGCCATTACTAATTGTATCCGTCATCGTCATTGACCCATCGTCCCACCTTACAGTAGCATTCCTCAAATCCGATATATCTTCTCCTGCAAAGTCAATGAGTCTCGAAGCTTCATCCTCTGATCCTACTCCAGAGGCTAGTTTATCAGCATGAAGCCTTGATTGGTCATAAGCTTGGTCAATATGATCCATGAAATATTTTTCATCATCTGTGGTTATGTTATGCCTT
>NW_028231507.1:0-12393 GCF_043228905.1 Azolla caroliniana | reverse complement strand
AACAGATATTTATGTCCCCATACCATCCTAGGAAAAATGGCCTCATAGAACGTCTCAACAAGACCCCTTAAGTAGCACGAATCAGCCCTTTCCGAGCACTCTATGAGGGTGATTGAGTAAGAAGTAAGAAGCTAAGTAGGTTGGTTTTGATCTCTTATGTGCATATCACAATATAATTACATTGTTGCAAGTTCTAAAGGAAATTCAATTCAAAACCATTGCCATTATTTGATTGTTTAGGTTACCTCCATAATGTAGATAAATGTCTTGATGCATGTCATAATGCATACATTTCTAAAAACTAAAAGTATATCAACCCAAACTACCTATAACTCCTGAAACAATGATTTTCAAGATTTATGAAATGTTGTGGCTTGACCACTATAAAATAAACACAAAAGTTGGATTCATATTGTCTTAGATTAAGAGTAAATATATATGTCTTGACGTGCAGGAAATACTAGAATATAATAACATACCTACATATTATAAAATTGCGTACCGATTCTGTAAATCCCTTGTATTTTGTAGAGAAATGGGTGCAACGACATTATAAAACGCCAAACTTAGATAGATTGAAAAAGAGATATATTAGATAGGACAAGTCTTGCCCTTTCACTGGTCAAAAGGCAAAGTGGAGTGGGACACAACCTTAATTCTCAATTATCCTTAGGAAGAAAGTCCACTAGATGGGAGGAGGAAAAAATATACCTTACAACCAAACACAAGTCTTATATGTGCATATATGCACCCTAACGTTCTATGAATGAAGATACGATATATGTCAATGTCTTTGAGGACTTGAAATCTCCAGCTATTTTCATGGTAAAATCTCCATGTAAAATTGGGAGTGAAATCAATGAAGAGAACTTGGCGGCTAATATTAAGGAGTTGTCTGTTGGTGGAAATGTTAATCCTTTGGTAATTGAAACAAGAATAATAAATAAAACGCAAGCAAATCAATATGGTAATTGAAATGTTGCATTTAAAATGTAATGACAAAGTCAAAACTGTGTGAAACAACAAAGTGAGTGAATACGCGTTCGATTTAATGAAGAGTTATGGAAGCTCTTCCACAATGTTTCATTTACACATACAGACAGACAGACAGATATAGATATGTTGACGCTGTAAATTAACATACTTTTCTATTTCTATTATAAGCAACATGATATATTTGCTGCCAATTATGTTGACGTTTTCCAAATCTAGTATGTGATATATAAGTCTAGGAATTATGTTGACATTTTCCGTATGTAGGATGGATATCTTGGATTCAACGAAAAGCTTGACATTTTAGGGATTAATGGGTAGAAGACCATTCAAACTCATTGATTTTTCTATATTATTATTACAAAATATATAGAGGTTATCTCCATCACAAATAGAGGTACCAATTGACATTATATAAAGAGACATACCAGTTGACATTATACATACATACATATAATATAGGTTACATCACACCCATCCATCAAAGAACATTCATAATAGTAACACCATCCATCAAAGAACATTCATAATAGTAGCACCCTGCTTATACCAATAATCTCGATCTACTCCATAGACAGTAGAGAGCATTCATAGATTTGCTTCCTATGGCCTCCAATAACCTCCATCACGTTGTGTTGGTGCTAGCCCTGTTCCTGCCATTGTTCTCTTTCGTGGCCGCGGATCCCGTTACCGTCCCCGATTTGTCCCAATGTCAGCTTGCCGTCGACAGGCCTGCTGCTGGCCCCAATGCCAAGAACACCTATCTCTTCAATTGTTGCATCCCCATCGTCCCCGCCCACAAGGTCGTCCGCTTCTCCTTGGATGCCTACAAGTCCCCCAAGACCCGTGTCCGGCACCCCGCCCACCGTGTGAGCGAAGAGTACATCGCCAAGTACAACAAGGCATACGCTCTCATGAAAGCCCTCCCCGACACCGATCCCCGCAGCTTCAAGGTCCAGGCCGATCTCCATTGTGCCTTTTGCAACGGTGCCTACAAGCAAGGCGGCGCCGCTGCCGATAAACCTCTCCAGGTCCACTTCTCGTGGTTGTTCCTCCCGTGGCACCGTATGTACCTCTACTTCCACGAGCGCATCCTCGGTAGTCTCATCGGCGATCCGTCGTTCGCACTTGTCTATTGGAACTGGGACGACCAACGTGATGGCGGCAACGTGTTGCCCCCCATGTTCGCACGCAATGGCACCGCCCTCTTCGACGCCAACCGCAGCACCTCCGCGCTCTCGGGCACCACCCTCATCCGTCTCTCCCCAGCCAGTAGCACCAGCAACACCACCCTCATCGCCTTGGAGAATCTCAATTCCATGTATCAAGCCATGGTGACGGCCCGCACCCCGGAGCTCTTCCTAGGTGGCCCTTACGTTCTCGGGTCCGACCTCACCAATTCCACTGTCATCTCTGCTCCGTTGGGTGGCAGCATCGAGAACACGATCCACAATGGCATCCATTACTGGACCGGCAACAGAAACAACACCCTCGGAGAAGATATGGGCACCTTCACGTCGGCCGGTCGCGATCCCGTGTTCTACTCCCATCACACCAATGTTGACCGGCTGTGGGACATGTGGCGATTCCACCTCCCCGATGGCGAGCGCCACGATTTCAACGTAACCGACTTCCTCGACGCCGAGTTCCCTTTCTTCGACGAATATGCAAACATGGTGAAGATAAAGGTGCGAGATGTGCTCGACATAAGCAAGCTTGGCTACAAATACAAGAGGGTGAGCTCCGACAAGTTGTGGATTCGATTCTCCCCGGTCCCAGTCTCGAACGGGAGTGCCCTACAGGCGGCCATAGCTTCGGGCGTGCCGTTCGTCGGTTCCTCGCCTCTCAACGGGACAATTGAGCTAGGCAAGAAGCTCGTTGCACGCGTGCAACGGCCGTCCGCTATAGGTGTGAAAAGGCCGGAGCACTCGGAGGAGGTGCTGACGATCGAGGCAATGGACGTGGTGAGAGACAGTTTCGTGCAACTGCTGGTGTTCGTGAATCTCCCCGGTGCGACCAACACGACACTCACGAACAGCGCCGAGTATGTGGGGACATTCAACGTGGTGCCATCGGCGAGCCAACATCGGCGGCTCATGACCAACCTAAAGTTCGAGATCGGAGATAACTTGAAGCGTGTGGGAATCAAGAAGGACAACGAGGTCGTGATCACGATCATCGTGAAGGGCACCGAGAGAGTGACCATCCAAGGCCTCCGGATCAACTATGAAGTGTAGATAGTCCTTTTTGTTTTGTAATGGCTTACTCCCCCCCATTTATAAAACTTCACATTCATTTCGCTCATTGCCGACAAGCATAGGCACAGGCACAGGCACAGGCACAGGCACGGCCGATGATATTGTACACATTGTGTCGTTGTTTATTTCTTTTGGTTTGATCCAACCATGTATCCCATTCTCAATAATCTAAATGTACATTGCTCCAAATTTTAAATACCCAAAATATTGGAGTTAAAATAATTTCCTATATGCTTTTAATTATATTTCATGCTAGTTTTGTTTGTTCACTGTACAAACTTTCCAATGAGTACAAACTTCAACCTATAAATGTCCCATCAATCATTACCACATTATTACCGATCGATTCAAACTCTCTCTATATGTATAGTTATGGTATGTTTGAGGTTCCCATCAGGAATTAAAGTACAACATCAAGAACATTCATCCAAGAAGATCCATGAAGATGGATTCAAACACAAGTTTAGTAAGTTACATCAAAGGAAATGAACATCAATGTCAAGAACATACATATACCATCTTCAAACAGAAGTTTATTAAGTTACATCAAAGGAAATGAACATTAATGTCAAGAACATACATATACTATCTTGACAAACTCACCCAACACCGAACTACAAGAATGGACTAAACTTTTGTAACAAAATATGTGTAGCACGACAAAGAGCACATGTGTGATGTGCTGATATGACAATTGGAAACGGGCTTTGTTACTTAATATTTGGTTAATACATGAAAACTTGGATTAAGAAACCGAGCTAATACATTCAAAGGCTTTATTTAATATGTGAACCACACCGATCCATGTTCATTTGAAATATTCCCTCGACTTCTTTAATGCATTGTTTATTTTTTGTTACATTTCATCACGATTGGATTGGATTAATCAAAAAAGAAGATGTGATCCCGAGAACAGATTTGTTAGAATAATGTTAATGTATAAAACATATTAGTATGATCTTATTTTAGTATTTTGGTTTTAGCAAAATAAATGTACTCCGTCCTATCCCTTTACATGAAGAGGTGCATATTTTGTGGCCTTATCCAAGCCAAACCGATTAAGCCTTGACCGAACCGAACCAAACCAAACCAATCCTAAACTGGTTTGGCCCAACCTACATTAAATTCTGGTTTCTCTTTTTCTCTTGCTTCTCCTTCTCCTTCTTTTTGTTTTCTTTTTTCCTTTTCTTTTTTGTCCTTGCCATGTTATTAATTAAATAAAATATGAATTAACTAACGCATGTTTTCGTCCCTTAGATTCTGCCTACATTCCCTGTACTTCACATTATTAATCAATTAATTTTGTTTTGCTTTTCTTTCTCCAATTAATATGTACATACATACATATATTTCTTTTAAATAATGATTAATTTCTATCCCTTCCCTGACTTATTTTCTTCGTCTCTCATTTTCTACATAATCTTCTTGCAATCCCAATTCTTAATTAGTAATCACTAACTTTCTCGTTCTTCTCATCTTTAATTTTCCTCTTAATTCTAAACCTTTAATCTCTAATCTTCTTCTGATCCTCGTTAATAAGCATTTATCTTCTTCAAATCCTCATCCCTAATCAGTAATCTCCGTCTAATCCCTCATTATAAGAAGGCATGCAGGCTGTAGGAGGTGCTCTGAGCTCGATAGAAGGAGGTCCTTCTTGCAAATTGCTACACAAAAGGCGTCATGGTGCATTGTGCAGGCTCCAACTCTTTCATTCACTCCATCTCCCTCTCTCTCATGTCTGATTTCGATAGTGGACTCTCCATTTCTAACTTCTAGTAAAAATCACACTTATTATTAAACTAACACTAGTGAAAAGTTAAATTGGCGTAACCTAGTTAACCAATTTGAGTTAGTTTGGCAAGGCTCAAGCCACACCGACCTCAAACCGTTTAAGCAAGCTCAAGCCTGACCAGAGCCGAGCGGTTGTCGATTCCTACTAATAACCTAAACAAAATGTAACATTGATACAATTAATCTTAGATTCAATACAACAGATACCATACCTGACTATCTCTCTTTCTTTCTTTTTTATGGTAATTAACTTACCTTATTGGTAAGTTATTACATTACTAGCACTATTTCTATCTCCCAATTTTCTCTATCTCTTGTTACTCCATACATATCTCTTTATCTACTAGATGCCATACTAGACGCCATTGTGGAATGTAAGATCTGAACCCATGACCGCGTGGTCTCAATTGGGCAACCGTACTAACTGAGCTACATCCATCTAGGCTCTCTCTCTCTCTCTCTCTCTCTCTCTCTCTCTCTCTCTCTCATTTAACTCTCACAAGATTAACCCAAGATTAATCACCCCATAATATGAAAAATCACAAGGGTATTGTGGTGATATTGAAAGCATAGGGACATTCCGATACGTCCTCAAAAAGTTAAGCAAAGCGGTTTCTCGACATGTCACAACACCATAACTCGATCAATTCAAGGAAAGAGGATTCCCTTGTGTTTATTTTTGTAAAAAAGAATTCCCTTGTTTTTCATTTTCACTTCATTTACCATACCAAATGGGCAATGATTTATATTGTACGTATCACACCATTATATATATATGTATAGTGTATTTCATAAATGATGGCACACGAGAAGATGAAAAAGACATTTTGCTGCTTCCTTTTTATGTGTATATTATTTTCGACTATATGTTTGAACGTGGTCCACTTACACAAGCTCCCAAATGACATCATGTCAGAAAAGGCTCATAGTTCATATCTTTTCCTCAAAATAACAAAGTTAATCAACATATTCATATGATATATCATTTCCTTAAAAGAGCAGAATTAATCAACACTCCATACTTGTGTCTATCCTCAATAACCAAGTGCAAGAATTTCTTATGGATATTTCTTCATGAAAAAATTCTATCTATATAAAATGACTATATTTATATTAAGTTGCATGAATGTTTATGGACTCTCACAAGCTAAATAATATGATAGAACAAGCACAACATCGATTGTGTTAATCTCAAGGTCACAAAAAGAAGTTGTTTTTTAATCTCAAATATTGTGAAGACCCAAGACAACCATGTGAAATGTTGAAAATTTGCACAAAGAAGAAGTGTGCTTAAGCTTGTATGCATTGTTGAAATATTAGGATATTACATTGATTAACACTCTTCTTAGATTGCAAAAATTTACATTGGTGGTGACCTACTCTTCTTAGATTGCAACAATTTACATTGGTGATGACCTACTGTTCAAATAATTAAAAGGGGACATTTTGGTTGTCTTCTTGGATTGTTACAAGGCATAGAAGACCTATAGTTTTTGTTGATGAAAGAGGCAAGACATCAAATATTTATGCTTTTAGTTTGGGTTAATGATTAACAATTGACCCATTCAAGTCCTGATTAATCAATCAAATTGAAAATTTGTAGTGTTGCATGCTATTTTCTAGTGTGGTAACCAGCTACCCCGAAGGTGTTTTGTTATATTATGGACCATGAAAAACTTAGCCAAAGTGTTCCCTTATTGCACTTTCGCATGTCTCGCAAGTCAAATGTATTAAGAGCACCTAAGGAGCCATCAATTTAAATTCTACCCAATTTTAGGTATGATGGCGAAAACGAATGGGGGGAACGATACATTACAAAAGAGAAACCTTTGCACGCAACATGTGAACGATACATTACATAAAGACAATGCCCATGAGAAGAATCATATCCAACACAAATGTGTTACGATAAGATGGGAAAACAATGTGAACTATAAAACAATGTGAGCTGATAAGATGGGAAAACAACGTGAACTATAAAACAATGTGAGCTATATAGACCGACCAAATGAGCCACCACTCCCCTCCCCAATCCATGACATAAAAAAAATGCTTGGCCGTGTGGGACGGGCGGACAGTAGTAGTAGTAGTAAATGGTGACCAGCCATAAATCGTCCAGGCAGACAAGAGAGACAAACTACGAAATGTTCTCTCGGGTGTCTGATGTAAATCCAACGCGGACAAAAAAGAAGAAGAAGAAGATTATTGGGGGGTGGACTAGGGCCATGGGAGGCCGGACAAATGAAATCAAGAGAACCAACGAATATGATCGTTATATGGACGGTCTTGCCTCCGTGAGTGGTGGAGCTGGACAAAATGGTGGCTCATACGGTCTCGGGTCGTAAATCGTCCATGGCATTGGCTCGACGGTCATATCGGATTTTTAAGAAGATTCCGACCAGGCCCAGGACGGCCACGCCCAGCAGGGCGCCCACTGCGATCCCAGCCTTCTGGCCACCTGTCAGGTTGCTCGACGAGCCTGTGCTCGTGCTCGTGCTCGTGCTCGTGCTCGTGATCGGAGATCCTGATCCAGGCACTGATCCAAGGGCGTTCGGCGAGGGTGAGGATGCGACAGGCTGGCTGCTTGGAGGTGGTGACGTCAGACGGGGAGATGGTGGCGGCGGCGGAGGAGTTAGAGATGGAGGAGGTGGAGGTGAAGATCGAAGCGGCGGAGGAGGAGGAGAGCGAAGCGGTGGCGGAGGTGATGAGCGAAGAGGCGGCGGCGGAGGAGATGAGGAGGAGGAGGAAGAGGGTGGAGGAGGAGGAGATGATGATGAGGAAGAGGGTGGAGGGGGAGGGGGAGAGGGAGGCGACGTTGATGAGGAGGGTGGCGGATCTGAGGGAGGCGAAGAAGATGGCGGAGGAGGAGGAGAAGAGGAAGAGGGTGGCGGTGAGGAGAGAGGAGGAGGCGGTGAGGAGGAGGAGGTTGGGTCAGAGGGAGGAGGCGGCGGGGGAGATGATGGCGGATCAGAGGGGGGAGGTGGAGGAGGCGAGGAGGGGGTTGGATCAGAGGGAGGCGGCGTGGAAGGGGAGGAAGGTGGATCTGAAGGAGGCGGAGGTGGAGGCGAGGAGGCGGGTGGATCAGAAGGGGGGGGAGGTGGAGGTGAGGAGGCGGGTGGATCAGAAGGGCGCGGAGGTGGAGGTGAGGAGGCGGGTGGATCAGAAGGGGGCGGAGGTGGAGGAGAGGAGGCGGGTGGATCAGAAGGGGGCGGAGGTGGAGGAGAAGAAGCGGGTGGATCAGAAGGGGGCGGAGGTGGAGGTGAGGAGGCGGGTGGATCTGAAGGAGGCGAAGGAGGAGGAGGAGAAGAAGCGGGTGGATCAGAAGGGGGCGGAGGTGGAGGAGAAGAGGCGGGTGGATCTGAAGGAGGAGGAGGAGGAGAGGCGGGTGGATCAGAAGGGGGCGAAGGAGGAGGAGGCGAGGAGGGGGGTGGATCTGAAGGGGTCGGAGGGGGAGGAGAGGAGGCGGAGATAGGCGGAGGGGGAGGGGAGGCGGAGGGGGAGGGTGTCTGCTGCGCAGCACAGAGGTGGCAAGTGAGGAGGAGGAGGAGGAGGAGGAAGGGCGGAGGCGGCGCCACGGCAGGGTGACGCCACCGCAGCATTTCAGTTGATTGAAGAAGAAGAAAAGGCGTTGGTTCCTTGGACGGTGGTGGTGGTGGTGGTGGTGGTGGTGGTGGTGGTGGTGAGAATGGGGAGGGAGTGGGAACGCGCGCGCACACACACACACACACACAGAGCTCCCGCCTCTCCCCCTTTTCCTTGTGTGTGTGTGTGTGTGTAGACAAGATCGACAGAGTGGCAATGTGGCATGTCTCCAAAAGTTTAGTAGAAGGAAGTGGGCGTGTGATTTGTGCGTGTTTGTGGTTGAGCTGTCCGAGTGAGTCGACAGTGGGGTTTGTGTACTTTTTCCCCGGTCATGATATGAAAAGGTCGTAGTTCCCGAAGAAAGAAAACAAGTATGTATGTATAATGTATGTATGTAACGAATGAATGAGAGAGAACGCGGCATCCCAAGGAAGAAGGACGGAGACCGTCCGTTATGGTGGCCCCTGGGGAACCGGGGTTTTCTTTTTTTTCTATCCAAACACACACACACACACACTTTGACTTACTTACTCAATATAAAAAAGCACACGCACTTACTAAGTTACTACTCACTCAGCTTGCTTGCTTGTAACTCTACTACATCCACCCCATTACCTTTGCCAAATCTTAAGTCAATGCCTACACAAAACAATGCACGTACTCTCTCTCTCTCTTTCCCAATGTTCGTTAACAATCCATTGAAAGAAAAAAATTTGCAGCTCCAAGATAAAGACATATAACAATGCAAACACTATGTTATATAACAACAACAACAGAAGAACATCACCACGTTCATACTACAATGCTATCTCCATTTGCATGTCATATTTTATTGGCAAATAGAGTAAAGAGAGTTTATGCAATGGTATGCAACATGAGTGCTAAGGTATGTAAAACACGTCCACTTTTAGAGTATATGGGAGAGGGAGAGATTCTAATAAGCAAATGTGGATTAAAAAATTAGTTATTAGAGCAACAAAATAGTATTTCTAGAATATGTGTGATGTGAATCAGCTCATGTCATTATGACTTTACAATATAGTATTGATTGTTAGTTCTATTTAATTATGCGTGGGTTTATACTAGCATGTGGGCAATATCTACAAATAAGGTAGATCATCTATGCATCACACGAGAATCTTGTATTATAGTACCATTTGAATAACAATCATCTGACAATGCTAAGGATAAAAATCTGATCCAAGATGAACTTAGATATATGGGCATAACACAAGCTATCTATGGATTGGTTTTTCATGTTATGATAAATGCCCCCACTGGATTTGTTCTAGGAACCCCCACCTTTTCTTTCCTTACCCATTTCGGGCGGGTTAGAAAGATTCATCTTTCACTTAATGTCATGTTACAAAAATCACCCTATTGATTGCAAGTCAATATATGTTAATTTTCTTTCGTTCTAAGATCAACTATCACGAACAACCATAACTACAACCCCATTACACCACCAATTTTTTTTTATGATTAGGGTGGATCTCCACTCAGACTCAAACTCGCGTGACCAACACTACTTGATTGTGTGAAGGATGACTAGGTGAAGTATTTGGACCCACTGAACATACCACCCACTATCTAGCTTCCAATCCCATGTGAGTCATGGGTGTCTTCCCTATCCGTCGAGAAGACTTAGAAGCCCACGCCTCACAAGGCCTTCTCTACCCGTCAAGAAGGCCCTCACCTCAATCCATCGAGGTGGTGTTTTATGGTTCTGATCACGGAACCCCTTAACACATCGGAATCCTTCAAGCTTTACTTGGTCCAAAATCCAAATATTCAACTAAAGCATCATCTAATATTCTTGGACTAAGATTCATTTACATAAGAATATTAAATATTTAATATGTAGTCCTTGTTACAAATGTCAATTAATGACATTTAACAAGTGAGATTAACAACATATGATAGAAATTTCTACAAGAAGTTAGGAAACAAATGTGCTCCTACCACACCTCGTTCAACAACAATGAAGCGGGTGGGGGGAGGAGGGGGGAGGAGAGGATGATTGTAGTTTGACAACCACTAAGCCTAGGTTTTAGATGTAGGAAACACTTTTCAGCCCTTCCTTTTACACTTATCCACCCACCTAAGAACCAACCCAAGAGAAAAACAAAAGCGGGGTAAGGGGGGAACACTATGTTTCCCAAATACCCCTCCTTTCCTACAGAAATTGTAATATATTTAAATTATCCAATTCCTAAAGTTTACCCCCTATATAAAATAATACAAACACATGCAGATCCAAATTGTTTACACACAACTTCACTTATGGTCGCCAAATACTCATCTTATTGCCAATATAATACATACACAAACTAATTTCTGAAGTCAAACCTTCCTTCCCCCATAAAATTTAATATGTAAAAACAAATCCACACATTTACACATTAATATAAAACACCTATGTAAGTCAACTCAACAAAGACAACACATAAGAATCCACAAACATCAACGCATAGACATGCACACTAATCTACCAAATCAAACCACGGTACACATGTATAAGCGCTAACAACATAAAACCTTCCCCAACTAGACAAAGTGACGCCTACAAGTGCACATGTGCTAATCAGAAATGCAAACTCCAAAATCCTTCATCAACAAAACCATAATCGAAGCTTTCTTCCGTGCTGTTAGGCCCTTAGTGGTCTTGCTCAACATTCACGCACAAACACAATATTTCCACAACATATGCATTCTTTAAATCTTTCCTCTAGTTAATGATACAAATTCCTTATTGTCTTCTTCTTCGTACTCACTTTTATTCTTCTAATTGGCTTCAACCTTGGACATAAATCACATACACACAACAACCATAACATGTGTAAAATGAAATGAAATTGACGTTTTCTTCTTAGGTTCCTCTACTCACTCCTAGGCTTGATGCAAACCAAATTGTAGGCGTCACGAGATCATTACAAACAAGATGGGCATCCTACCAATGTACTTATCCTGGTAAATGAAGCTTTTCTTGATATTCTTGTTGATGTTAGTATGGAGGATCTCGAGATGAAGTTTAGATACTTTATAAGCAACTCCATAAAGTACTATATAACACAATAGAGAGAGAATCTTGATCTTGGTTTTGAATGACCCTTACACCTTTAAGGGGCAATAAATGCGATATTTTATTTTTAGGGTTACACGTCCATTATGGGAGGGACATTAGAATTTAGAATGTGGTGAAGGACATCAAACCTTGATCCAAAGTTCATCATTGAGCTATTCTTAGGATGAACCAAATGCATACAATGGAGGTATGATGCCCATCCTCGCATCATGATGTCTCTAAAAATATAATCTTTGATATTTTGAACTTGAACCATTTCGTCCAAAATTTGGTGATGACATTTTTGGTAATGACAGAATGATTGAGTAATACAACTTGGAGTTTGTCTCTTCCCAAATGTTGCAAAAGCATGATTGACAATTTAAAGAGAAGAGTGGTCATGGTTCAAGGTATAAACTTTGTATTGTTGTGCTACACGGTCCTTGGTATCTTTAGATTAAGATGGTAAACTTATCTTAGTTTTGACTTATAGGCACTAAAACAATAGCATTGTCTATTTCGACCACGGAACTTTGGCATCTAAATGTCTTCATATTCAAAAGATTTTGAATTGTTGAAACTTGACACATTAAATTGTTTTATTTATTTATTACAAAGCTAATGACTTCTTGATAAATGATGATGATTTATTAGTTCATACCGATATTGAAAACAAACAATTGGTTAATTGTGGGTTTTTACTAA
>NW_028231505.1:0-12422 GCF_043228905.1 Azolla caroliniana | reverse complement strand
CAATGTTTTTTGCTAGTTTCCAACCAAACCTGTTACATCATTTTCTAACTGTTCCCTAATAATAGAAACATTTACCCTTTCATATGGGTTCTAACAATTACCATAACAGTGCCACCAGACACAATTCTAGATATTTTGAAGTGGCATTAGGTATAATATAACCAGTAACTTGGCCTTATCTTATTCTCATAAAAGAATTTGGTGTAAAGAAAGTCGGTCTTTAATAAACACATTAATTTGTCAAAAACATTAATTGTAGCACAGATACAAAACATTATCCATCATACTCTGTCCACTTTTAAGGCATCAACACAGAATGCCACATAAACAAGGGATATCTTTAAAATGCAACTTCCATAGAGAAGCGCATGTCAAATATACAAACCATGTAAGCATACATGAACACAACTAACCGATGGTCTCACACAAAATTGAATCCTTGAAAAGGATTTGACTGTCAACATCTTCACACTTTCAGGATGATGAGTTAATAATAAGCCCATATGACACCCAATAAACCACCTACAAAAGTTAAAGCAAGACTTAAGCCTGAGCTTTAGTAGCTTGCTTTTCTTTCGATTTCTGGATCTTCAACACTTTCTTCACAATCTTCTGTTCTTCCACAAGAAAAGCTCGAATGATTCTGCAGATAATATAACATCTTCTCTTACAACCACGACACCCAAGAAGAAAATAAACCAAAAAGCAGATGGGTAAAGAGATGCAAAAACCTCTCTCGGACAGCCTCCCCAGAAAGGGCACCACCATAAGCACGATTCACTGTCTTATTCGTCTTGCTTAGTCTAGTGTTCCTATATTCAGCAGGTCGAAGATGTGGAACCTGATTAAATCCTCAAAACTCAGAATAAATACTAAACTACCTTTCTATGGATTCGTAAAATATAAAAATGAAACTGACCCCTTGGATTCGCTTCCCAGTGACTGGACATTTGGGGCCCTGAGCACGTTTCTTGGCAATCTGGAAAACGAGCCGTCCACCTGGTACACATACAAAATGGACAAAGAGATTATGTGCTTCATATCATGGTTTTGAAAAAATAAATACAACGGCAGAAGCTTCTAGTCCTAATTTTGAGACATTGCATTATTCTGAAAGAAGCTTCATATCAAGTCTATGACACGTGGTATAAGATCACAGGAATCTCCAGCTTGATAACAAGACACAGTATTAGCTGAAGGCATCTCTTTCATGAAACATCTTTCATGTAACATAGCGTCAGCTTAACAAGGTTTCATCTTGTTAGGAAGTGTCAATCTCTTCGTTATGACAATTGTTGTTAAGTTTCATGTTTAAGAAACATAGCATAATGAGCCAAACTTCGGACAGATAAGCTCCATGTTCAAGAAGTGTCCTCTAACAACAACATAGAGAGGGTCAGGTCATCTTACATTCAAGAATGCATCGTTCAAAATTAGCAACTGCTTCGTTTCAATGGATTTATCACTGGAAAACTGTTTATATCAGACATCATAAATACGTAGTCTTGCAGGTAAATTAATAGAATCTCTCCAGTCTGGCTGAATGCTGTTTTCAGATATCGACGCGCTCAATACAGATAAATAACACGTTACACCAGTGATACCTCTGTGATGTAGTAAAGAGGGCATACAGTTCTACATAGCGTCTGACACATTTTCTTCACATGGACGCTTCATTTGAAGAAATCATGTGAAATGCTGAACGAGGACATGAAGAATGGACGAATGAAGGCATACCAGGGGTTTTCACGACGCGAGTCTGGTTGGATTTGGTGGCGTAGCTGTGACGACGACGATAGGTCAAGCGCTGCACCATGGCTCCCCTCCTTCGTGGTCGTGCTTCTTCTTCTTCTTCTTCTTCTTCTTCTTCTTCTTTTTGTGCAGGAAGAGGGAGGGGGCAGAGGCAGCAGCTCTTGAGGAGGAGGAGAAGAAGAAAGACTCCCGGTTCATAGGCCCCCCCCTAGATCCAACGGCTCCCGGTTTCTGCCTCAAGCTCATCGGACGGCTTCCAGGCAATCCAATGTTTACCTCTATCTGCAGTAAGACTATGTATGTATCATGTATGTAGTAGTAGTAAGTGGTGATGATCAAACAAATATTTACCAATGGATATCATTCTTCAATATTATTATTTTCAATTTTCGTGGACCCCCTCGAAAGAAGAACATCAAAGGCCCAACCAACATCAACGCACTCGTCCCATGATTTGTCACTTTACTTGACCATTTCCTCAATATAACACACAACAAAGTCATTAGAGTTGTTCGTATGAATCAATACACTTTCTTTTTCTGTAGGGGTTTAGGGTTTTAAACATACATAATCCTCACAAAAGACGGGTATGGACTTTCGATTTAGAGGGGATGTCAATAGTTCCAATGACCTGAGTTTTCAAACACATCCCTTTGAAGAGAGAGAGAGAGAGAGAGAGAGAGAGAGAAGATTGACTCATTTCTAGATCCACATTGTCAATATACAATAGATGTTCATATTATCCAATGGCAAATGCTAACAAAAACAAAGGGGTGTTAGCTGAAATAAAAAGGGAACACACAATTGTTAGTCGAGACAACGAAAAATCGGAAAGTGGGTTTTCACTTTTTACGTGTGGTTGATTTCGATGTATTGTGTTTCATGAAGAACTTGATCATTTTCGACTGTATAAGTATTATTGTGTTGAATTGTCTATCAAAGGAGATCCTAGGAACAAAATCTTGAGATCGCAGAGGAATTCAAGATAGTAGATCTGGAAGCAAATCCCACTTTAATGCCGTTGCATCCGAATTTTAGAACCAGAAATGGGCAGGAACTTCGGAACGTAAGGAAGTGGATTTGTATTCGATAAAAACATAAAGAAACACCAAGTGCTTGCTCCTAGATATATCTTCTTCTTTTTAGTTCAAAATCCATCAATGAAAAATCAATAAAATTTAGGTTTTCATGAAACTCTAGGGGATGCCCCTCCCATTTTCCTTCCTTTTTTTTTAAGGGCCTTCAAATTGAAAGGACACCAGCACGAGAGGGGAAAAAGCTTATCAGTATCAACGCTATGAAGATGGACATGCCACTACCGTCTTCGTCTTCACGTTCTCCAGGTACGACCCAGAGACTGCTCTCATTCGCGCGCACAGATACAGACATGTAGAGAAGGGGATGATCTCCGTTGTTTTCCGTTTCCACCTTCCTAATGCAGAGAAATGGGTGTAGAACGACCCGTAAAACTCCATGCCAATATGATGAAACATTTCGGTGGAGTGTTTCCCCGTTTATGAGAATGAGAGGCCCGCAATTTCCATACGTAAATACAGAAAAATAAATCTATATGCATACATATATACGGACTCATTCACACATGACAAGTTGATTTCCTACGTTATTGGAGTCGGTTTCATATATGGGCATTTGAATGCTGACACATCTGTTAAATCATGTTGTTATGTTTCAGAGGAACTTATGGAGGAACTTGCTAATGACACTGCAAGGTTTGAACTTAGGAGTGAAGAAAGTATCCAGCGTAGTCCTTTTGCTTCCATATCACTAGGAGAAAGGCAAAGACCTAATTTCTGTTTTGCACGGATTTCTTCTATTCAGTAAGTGAGCCATGGATCACATCTCTACTGTGTTTGTGGTGGGAATGTTTTATAGCATAAGAAATCATTGCAAATGTAGTTTCAAATTGGATCATGAGAAGATATTATATTTGTATTTAAATCCACACATCTCTAACATACTTTAACTACCATTTAGTGTTATACATTTCCATCATTTGATATGCAACAAGATGAATGATGAGGTGTCAGGGTAATAGCACAGATTTCTAAAACACAAAGGGTAAGGTTATGAAGCCCAAAAACATTACTGAAAAACAGGTCAATATTTCCAAATTGGACAATACTTCGCTTATTTCTCTGTGTAAATTCTTATTTTATCTTAAAATTGTCTGATTCTTTAAAAAAACTTAGCTATAAAAATAGCTAAAAGCTTCCAAAATCCTCGAAAAAAATTAACTATTATCTCCCAATCATTATAGAGCAGATCCTAAAACTTTGAAGTCTCACATTTTCACTTTGCACTCGGATAGGCAAATAATTCCTTCATCAACAAGAAAACAACAGGATTATAGAGTTCATAAGGTGAGGGGCGATGGTCGATGCATGTTCCGTGCACTGGTAAGTGTAAATCTTTAGTTTGTTGATGTTTCTACAAGTGGCTAGTGTGCCACGCAATCTTTTATATTGATGTTTCTTCAAATGTCAGGCACTAGGCATGGCTGTTAACGATGGCATTGATTTGAATCCCCGTGAAGAAACAATCCAAGCAGGTTGGTTGTTTACAGCTTAAATTTTTACGTATTTTGACAAAATATCAGCAAAACTGTCTCTTTTGGAAATCAGTTCAAGTGATTGTGACTTTGGTTGATTTTTATTTCAAAACAATCGGTTTGGTGGGAGAGAGAGGAATATCATTGATGATTGCATTTGACAAACATTAGCCCTGGCCCCTTTTGCAATTTATACCGGCTATTTACGTATGCGCTTATGAGGTTTAGCTCCCTTTTCACAAGTATTATTTATCACAAGCCGTATCAACGTAAAAGTTTGGTTACAGAACATTGTAAGGCTTTACAGGCCTACATTTGTCTTTAGGTTTCCCTTTTCTACTTGTGCCTCCTGCAGGAATGTTTCTTATTATTATTTTTCACTTCCAGATGAGCTCCGCATTTCTGTTGAGGAAGCTATTTGCTTTGACAAAAAGGAGCAACGAAAGTACGAAGAGGCCTTGATTGCTATACAAATTGAAGAACCTGTAAATCGGTGTGCATTTTGGCATTAATTGGGCAGCTTGTAGAAATTTTGGCATTAACAAAAGATTGAAGACACTTTGATTGCCATAAAGATTGAAGAACCGTAAATCTGTGAGTGTTTTGGTATTAACTTGAGAATCCATCAAAATTTAGACTTGTTACTTTGTTTTCCGATACTGGCTGAATCAGGTATTGTGGAAGAATCAAGCATCCAGATTTTTGGGGTGGGGAACCAGAACTTCTGGTAACACTTTTTATCAAAAACTTTCAAGTATTTTCACAAGAAGTTTTACACATTTTCCCTGTAGGATTTCCCACATTTTAGTTAGCATATATCTTCATATTGTAGCTCATAACATTGTGTCACATATTTTATAATTCATTAACCCGGACATATGCTGTAGATCTTGTCCCGGATGTATGAGCAACCAATTATTGTGTACATTCCTGAACGTGAGGTAATCATAATTTTGTTCAAATGGGCATTGAGCAGTTGATGCATGCAAAGCTTTGGTATTTCTTTAAAATTGCACATTTTATGCAGGCAAAGAGTTCAAGCAGTCCATGGAATACAGGTTATGTTCCAATAGCTGAGTATGGTTCAGAATATTTGAAATCCAGAAAAGAGCAAGAGGCTTGCAAGCCAGTCAGGTTGCTTTACAGCGATGGCAATCACTACGATCTTCTTGTGTAAATACACATACTCTTAGTTCACTGTGATGGGTGTGTGGTACAAGCATGTGTGTAGCTCATATGTCATCAATATTTCTATGAAAACTGTGCAATTCAGTCAGAGAAAAAACGCAGAACATCATGGACTTCCCAGATAAAAATGGTTGGGTACTTTAATAGGTTATGAAACCCTAATAGAAAAAGCAAGTTGGGCAGTCTTCAAAATTTCACAATATTTAGCAGTGAAAATAACTTGTAATTTCTTATCTTATTGTAAAATTGGGCGAATCTTTCAAAATCTGGTTATAAAAATAGCCAAAAGAATATTGAAAGCATCACTGATATTCTAGTCATAAGACAGCTTTTGAGGATTTTTTGGGCGATTCAAATACTTTTCAATCAAAAAGTTGTCATTATCCTAGGAATTGCAATTGTGTACTGAAATCTGGCTTGGGTACATGTGGTAAGGGTTGGGAATAATTTCTATCTGTAACGCCATTCAAAGTATCATATTGGTTACCATCTGGAAACTGAGGTTTAATGATATAAGAAAACATGATTATGAGTGTCTTAAATTTCTGATCTCATTAACTTCTATATATGATAACCTAAATATATAGCAAATCTAATTAGAGGTTCATATTCTATAAACTACTTAATCCAAATAGCAAAGACTAAAGAATATTGGTCTGTTGTGTGTCAAACTTTGTAAATTCATCTACAGCTTCACGTTGTACAAATGATAAAGTTTGTGTCAGCAAATAAAGCAAAAATAAAGTAGGGTCATCTTATAAAGGCACTAGCAAACTTGATAATGATTATTTATTAACTACACTATTATTTGTACTGGTCTCACTTCAGTATAGGGATGATTGATGAACATTCTCAATGATATTAAAGAGTATAGGTACAATACCGATGAAGTTTTGAGGTTCAACTAGGATATAGATCAGGTGACAAGCATTCTTGACAATTCTGCAAATCTGCTATATATTAAATCCAAACTATTTCGGAAATTTGATAAGTCTTTTCAGGATATTGATCACTGGAGAACATAACTCATTCAGGAAATTCACTCTTTTCAGAACTACCATCAAATCAAACGCTCAGAAGTGGCGTGTCAATACAAGAAGTTAGTCAAAGCATGAAGAATCACTGATCAACATGGGAGCTCCATTTGGTCTCCTGTCCATATTTTTGCATTTGCAAGGTTTTTTCTGGCTTTCATGCAACCCATCCAATATTAATACAGATTTACCACTGTATCTAAATAAACCTCATGTAACTCGTCAAGACAGTCCTGCCATGGATACCAAAGTCTTAAAAAGCCCAATGCTTCGTGGCCTCTCTTCTTCTTTGTTCCTTAACCTTCCAATTAAACAGCGAGAACAAAAACTAAAGATTGCAAAGGAAGCTCATCCATTCAAAGTTTTTTAATTTATATAAACTACTAGTTGTGTATTTTTCGCAATCAAATCAGGGATCAAGTCTTGCTTGGTTTTCTCTCTTTTCAATTTTTTCAATCCCAAACTATTTTCCAATCTCAGTTCCTAAAGGTGTTGGCAAATTTTGAAATGTCCTCATCCAGTTTTCCTATTGGTATGTGGAAGGTTTGCACTTCAATCACTTAATGGTCTTATTAAAAATGGCAAGCATTCATAATGTATTCCATTCTATGTTTCTGTAAACAGCTAAACTAATATATATCAAGTGGAGATTTCTCAGATGAACAGTAAAAGCAAAGTTCTGTACAAAAAGCGACCCAGTAATAAGAGCAAAATCCTCCTTAATGTTAAATAAAGAATTCGGAAACCAAAAGAGTTAGGTGAGAACAGCTTGTTAATGGAATTATGATACAAAGAGAGCACACTAAATACACTAAATGATCAATGTGTCCTTTAAGCTCCTGTTGGAATTAAGCAAAAGTCACAACTCTACAATTCTTTCACTTCTGGTAGAGGCAGAGAAAGATTATGCACGTTCTTCATTCTTGCTTTTGTGTTTTACATGTCTCGTGCTAGGTGATCTCTGAACCTCTTAAGATCATACTTTGGGAGTGCAGATAGCATTACAACTCAAGCACCATAAAACAAGGCGAGCATGATACGCTCTCGGAAATTATTTTAGAAATCATTTAACACAGCTCACTATATGCCTGAGATCCATGATAAGCGGCTCGTGGCGACTCTCCGGAAGAGAGCTGTTACCCTGTTTGCAAGAGCTTTACAGAAGGTGCCCGGAGACCTGGAAATGTGGCTGGCCAGGCGTGGAGTAAGATCTGCTGCGAGGATCATGCAGTCCCTTCCGCCAAATCATTCAGCGTGTTCAGCCATTCGCATGGTCCTTCAGTGGGAGTTAGGCAGGTGCTATGGGCTTCTAACTTCCAGCTCTGCGCCCCTTAGGAAAAGGACAATTCACATCAGTGGAAATTTCATGAAAACTTTCATTAAGTGGAACAAACATGCCCATGACCACTTCCTCGGGTTACTTGGTTAGAGTAAACCTTGGGAATCTCGACCAAAAGACTGTTAGGTTTCTTACCTTAAATATAATCCTCCTTATCCTCTTAAGTTTGGATGCCCCTGCACATGCGACCATGCTTCTTAGATGTCACTTTGTATCACAAAGTACATTGAAGTCTATAGGAACAAAGAAATAAAATTCTTATCCATGCCTATGATTTTCAGAGTCACTCTTGCTGTGAAGAGAATCCTATCGAGCATGCATCTTCTATCCTTCACTGGCAATTCTGTTCACCAAGACATAATCATTTCAAAGCTCCAATCTATTATTGGTGAAACCTGTATAATAAACAGAATATATAGTGTCATTAAATGATGTGATAGAATTTGGGCAAAAGTAGAAGAATAAGTAAAACAATATGTATAAGGATATATATATATATATATATATATCCTAAATTTCTCAAAAAGGAGCATACAATTGAAGATTTTAAGACCATATCTTAGCCCTCATATTCCAGTTTAGGTTGATTCTTAGGCATGATTTGTTCTGAATATGTCTGCCTCTTTAAGGGTCTTGTTTCCCAGACTCTCTCCTCTACGTAACGCTTTCCTTCACATGTATGGACATTTAATTCATTCAAATCTTCCATTCTTTTTGAAGAAATTTCTTCTAGCTTATTCGTCATCTTCTGGCTCTCATTGAGTTCCGATTCAATTCTCAATAACTTTGCCTACAAATTCACCAAAGAACAGAAAGTTAAGGTTGCTCCATAGATGTAAGCACACATTCAAGTGAATATATATTCAAGGCTATCAGCAAAAGAAATCATTTTGGTTCCATGTTACAAATCAATCCCTCACAAAAACAGATTTAAAATAGGATGCACAAATCATGAGTAGTTATGCATTCTAACTGGATTTATAAAGAAGTTACCTTGTAAACATTTGTAAGTTTTAATAGTATATTTGATGAGAAAAATCTCAAAATAAAGTTAAAGATTAAAAAAACAAAAGCATAAATGAGACCAAGAGTAAAATGGAAGAGAAGATGGATTAGCCACAGTATGAAAATAAAATCTTTGAAGTGGATATTTAATTTAATTTCTTCACCCTCTGAGCTCTTACCATAAACAATGTTTTTTATACACGAAAAATGGGCAGTTTGGAGATTAAATTTACCTTGCATTCTTCCTGTTTATTAAGAAGGAATTCATCCTCATCATTATTGCAAGAATCCTGATCAGGTTTGAGCTTTCTCAACACTTCCAGTATTCTCTACAGGTAATGAAGGACCATCATTTTTACAATGTTGAAACTATCTACACAACTTTAAAAGGAGCAAGATTTATCTCCATCAACATACCTGCTGCTCTTCTAGCTGTTCTCGTAACTGATTAAGCTCAGCTAGCTGCTTCCCGAGACAGTGTAAATTTTAGATTTGGTGCAGTGTATTAGTGGCAATATTCAAACAATTAAAATTTCAAGACACAAAGTACCTGAACAGACAAATCAGTATTAATGTCCTCTAGGCCTACCCGCACCTCTTTCATTTTCGTGATCTGACAACATTGACATCTTTCAAGTAAGAATTAATATAGGAATTCCTTTCGAAGAGAACTTGCATCCTATTTCATTATTGTTATCAAGCTTCACCAACAACTATGCACTTACTAGAAGGAAAATAAATGAACTCATGTTTTCCTATGAAGATAAATAGCACAATACATATGTCAGACATCATCACAAATCTATCCTAGCAGCGCTTTTTACATGGAACAACTGATAGAGATATTGGAATGCCCCAATATTTACTTTCCAGAAACTACTTTGTATTAACAATCCATGAAAGAATTCTAATGGAAACGAATATAAACTGTAAGAATTGTTAAGTTACAGAGCTCTCAATCACTAAAATGCACAAGCATATTTCAATAACCTTAGATAATAATTATGAAGGATCTTTTTAACTGAAATGCTTCAGCCATGTTTAAGTACAACAAGATCAAGAATTATGAAGGCAAATAATCAAAATATGCAGACATCTATGTGCATACTGTCAACAATAGATTTTCTAATAATATATTTTCTGCATTTACGAAATCTGTTCAACAATTGTAACAAAAAGTTTATTCATCTAAAAGATAAGCTATGAATCCTTCTTCACCTGTCTACTCATTGCTAGAGGGTCCTCCAATGCTCTCCTCTTAACTGATTCCATATCATCTTTGTCTTTGAGCAATGCTTCTTTGGCCAATTTCACCTCAGAAAAAGAAGCTTCCAACTCTTTTTCCATTTGATTGTATATCCTAAATTTTCCAGAAAGACTAAGACAAAAACATACAAAATGCAGTACTTCCAAAAATTCTCATCCCTTCATTACCTTTCATCAGCTCGCGCAACGCTTTCTAGTTCAGTACATATGCCCAAGAATGCTCTTTTCGAGTAATGAAGAGCACTCAACACCTGAAGCTCTTCAGATCCATAAGGAAACCTGAGATGGTATGGAACCTCTGTTTCCTGGGACTCTTGTAACTCTCTCAATTGTCCACGAATATTCCTCCTCTGTCTTGGTCTGTAGAATTGTTCTTGAATGCTAGGGAGAGTCGTGTTTCTACAGAATTTGTCTGTACCTCCATTCCTATTCCAAGTCTTTGGAAATTGCTTCACCAGTAAATGTGACATTTTTTCCATCTCAGAATGACTTCTCGCATTCAATGCAGACATGTTGTCTTTCTGTGAGATAGACTGTAAATGACCATCTCTCCTCTCCTGCCTCTCCTTAGATGAAAACTCCGAGGATTGAGGCAATGGATCCTCATATGATACCTGTTTCTGCACTGTCTGCCCTTCAACACTCATGGCGGATGTGTCAATGCTATCACTCTGAAGGACTGGCTTCAGCAATTGATCTTCAATTGCTTTGACACTCAATGTAGACATTCTATCACTCTGAAGAGGAATCTGAAAGTGTTCCTGGTTGGATGATATCTTCTTATTTTTCTGTTCAACTTCCTTCTGCAATGTTTTTATTATCTGTTCTTTCATAGTATTCATTGGAAGGTTGTTCCCTGGCTTTGCACTCAAAGAAGATACTTGATGTTGTTGAAGTGATGTTAGAGACTCCGCAGAATTTATGGGAAAAGCTTTCTCTGATGTTAACTGTGTGTTCTTTGGAGGAATCAACAAACACTCCTTCCAAGTCTCAGGATATTTCTTTACAGTTAAATCAGACATATTATTTCTCTCTATAGATTCTGTAAATGTACCTTGAGGAGGAGTGAATGTATCTCTATCTTCCGATGATAGAATATCTTCCTCCCTGCATAACTTCTTATTACCGTATATTGTACAACACGTATTTCTTTGATTGGCTGCAATCACAGACTCTCTCACTGATGAATCATTTTCTTCTCCCTGAGGCAGCTTTTTACCTGTGTCACCACTGCAAGAAATGTTTCTTGGAAGCACTGGTACTGTTCTTGTATCAACAGGTAAGAAAGATGCCAAAGCACCCCTCTGGCGAGGTCTGGAAGGAAGGTTTGGTACAAAGCGAGGTTTAGGGTTTCTGTAACACTCTCTCAGAGTAGGAGAGCCAGATCGAGAGAGCTGAGATCTCTCATATTGGTCCCTCTCAGGAGGGTGAGACCGATAGAACTGTGACTTGTCATTATGATCCCTCTCGATGTCTCTCTGGGGGGAGTGGGATGGGGAGAACTGAGACTTTTCAAAATGACCTCTCCCAGAAGATCGAGACCGGGGCAGCTGAGAACTCTCACAATGTTCGCCCTTGGGAGAGAGAGATCGGTAGAGATGAGATATCATATTATCTCCCGAAGTGGACAGAGGCCGGCATAGCTGAGATCTCACGTGATGAACTCTATGAGGATCTTGTGAATTCGTCTGATCACTAGCTTTCATGTTAAGCTTCTCTTTCTTCCCTTCAAAGAAGTGAGACACAGGAATTTGTGTTCTTTCATGACGTCTGGATTCCATTTTGAAAACCAGACAAGGTAAATCCTAAAACTTGTCAATGAGCTTAGGTCCTTTCGTTGAGCCTGCCTGCTTAAACCTCTACTTCTTCTTCCTTTCCTGCTATTTCAATATCCTTGTCGAGGTATCCATTAACTTCTTCTTCTTCTTCTTCTTCTTCTTCTCTTATTATTTATTGGTCCTTCTCAAGCTTTCCTGCATCAGTCCTTTTCTTCCTTCTTGCTACTTAGTTGATCGTTCTAACCCTTTCCCCGCTGTTATTCCTCTTCGTTTTCCTTCTACTACTTCTCATACTTGTCAAGATTCCCGGTTAATACGTCTTCTTCTTCTTCTTCTTCTTCTTCTTCTTCTTTTACCTGTGCCCTGCTACGTATTTATTTATCTATACGAGGGCTTACCGTTCGTTTCGACCTTTACTACCGCGAGCTTTCATGTCTAGCTACTCCCCGCTCCGAGTCTTCTTCTGATTCGTCGTCGTCTTCGAATCCTGC
>NW_028231504.1:0-12424 GCF_043228905.1 Azolla caroliniana | reverse complement strand
ATGTTGTAATATTGATGCACCATACTAGTTCAACGTTAGCCTTCAACATGTTCTTGTATCTTGTTAGTTGTTAGTTGTTATTAATACATTTCGTTCTTCTTCAATAATTTTGTTCTTAGATATGACCCTGCCATTCGTCTCTTATTTCTCTCTTTGTATTCTCTTCCTTGATTCGATTCTCGACTATGAACATGATAGTTTGAATTAGAATTTTTTATTTTTTATTTCTTGAAGAAATCCTCACTCTATGTTCTCATAACCAAAGCAACAATAAGTGAACTAGAGTGTATACAAGTTGTTACTAGCTAGAATACGACCAAGTTCATGGCCTTAGAGCAAGAGAATCAAAGGTATCGCAAGGATGTATAAGAATTGTTAGTTGAGAAAGCTCAACTTGAGGGATTAACTCAAAGGATTCACCAACTTGAAGTAACGCTAGGGACTTTGCAATAATAAGACTTGGAAGCACAAAATTCCCCAAAAGAAACCAAGATCAATTTGATGGTACTCAATCATAATTTCAATAATTCTTGAATCATGTGTGTCTATTATTACAAATTCATCCCACCCAATATCTTATTGATGGCTACTAGTGAAGTTTGATGGTACTCATATACAATTTCAAGGATTCTTGAATCAAGTGTGCACACTATTACAAATGCATCCCACCCAATATCCAACTGGTACAACATGAATGTCACAGATAATTAGAATAGACCAAAACGGAGGCAAGGAATGTGAGACAAGAGACAAAATATTGAGGGAGAAAGAACTTATTGGATTGTACTTATGATTCCATAAATTGTGTTCACCTTGATTGAGATCAAGGTGAACAACTGTATTTACACGTGTTCCTAAGCACTTCATGTGCATGCATAGTCTAGAAGTTCTTAGAACATTCCAATTTTTTTGAAAGTGCATGCTTCGGAAGTCTCTATAAGTTTCCATTATGACCAAGGAGGTTGGAGGTTCCAAAAGCAAATAAACTAGTGGTTAGGGTCATTAACTATGTATAAGAAGTATGGAGTTTAAATCTTTGTTAACACGTCTTTAGGAATTATTTCTTTTTTGCATTTTCGAAGAAAAAAAGGAAGAAATACATTTAATACCAAAAATAGGTGCCTCTTTCTCTACATATAAAAAGAGGGTTTATTTCATTTTGAGTTTTGGTGTGCACCATTATGGTTTTGTGGTTTTATGAGTTTTTTTTAATTTTTTTTTCAGCTAGGATTTATTTTTCCTCATTATTAGAATGTTAATTAATGTCTAGGAAAATTAAGGAGGGAAAATAAGGAAGAAAGGGTGCCGGTCCACTCAACCACCCCTAACAAAGGTGAGGGATAGATCTAAGTCCCCCATTGGTGTCCCACACCACCGTCTATAGACATGAACTGTGCCTTGGGGTTAAAGAAGGAGGCACATGTGTACGAAGTTACAGCTCTTCCACACTCTCAAAGTCTCTTTCACAAAACAATAAAGAAAAGAGATGCCCCTTGATGAAGGCAACTAGCCTTCTTCTATAGGCTCAATTCCTAGGCCCTTTGTGTGTGTTTCTCTCTTGGTTGTTTTTTTAATAAAAAGTAGCCAAGTGATAAACACTTCGAAGTTATATCCTAATGTACGATATAACTTGATGAAGCTAACTAGCCTTCTTTTATAGGCTCAATTCCTAGGCCCCTTGTGTGTGTTTCTCACTTTGGTTGTTTTCTTTTATAAAAAGTAGCCAAGTGATAAACACTTTGAAGTTAGATCTCACTGTAGGATTGAGATAAATCAATCCTCACCCTTCATCATTACAAATTAGCCCACAACTACAGTTACGGTTATGCTCGTAGCATACTCTCCCTCTCCAAAAGATTGTACCCGTTGCCATGAAAAGTGAAGAAATTTTGTTTTAAGAGCATCTTTTGAAAGTTTTGAATGAGTTCTACCCATCGTGTCTTACAACCCATGAGGCCTTCTTGGTCACAAAAATATTTGAAGGACTTGGTGCTCCGTAGTTACCACAAAATGATTTCCATACAACTAATTTCTCCATGACTTAGTGCATATATTATTGCAAATAGCTATTTTTCTCGAATTGAGTATTGCACTGAGTTAGAGTAAATTTCTTACTCTCAAATGCAACAGGTTTGGCATCTTAATATACAATTGTCCCTACGACATAATCACTAGCATCAATCTTGACCTCATACAATGTCATGAAGATTTTCGGCAACGGTGTGAAAATCGTGTGGAACGGACAAAATCGAGAAGGTGCAATATGTACACATATGAAAGGAGTGGTGGTTACACATGTATTTTAGCACGTTAATGTGCACGTGTGATGTGTGTTTAGGTGTTCATTACACAAAATATAAAAACAAACCTAGGGCCTAGTGAGATTGAGTGCGTAAAAAGAGTGGTGCAAGCAAGATTTGAACCTTGTACCTAGGGATCGGCAACGGTTCGGTTTAGGCTTAGCCGGTTTGGCCTGATCCAAGCCAAACCGGCTAAGCCTAAACCGTTTCGGGGATCTCAAACCTGAACCGAACCGAACCGAACCAATTCACAAACCGGTTTAGGCTAAACCGGTTTGGAAACCTCTCTCTCTCTCTCTCTCTCTCTCTCTCTCTCTCTCTCTCTCTCTCTCTCTCTCTCTCTCTTCCCCTTGTCTATTGTCTCCCTCCCTCCCTCTCTTTCTCTTTCTCCACCTCTCTCTCTAAAATTTCTAAACGGCTTAGCCGGCTTGAGCCGGTTTGGCGAGGCTCAAACCGAGTCAAGACGAGCTACTAAGCCGCTAAGCCGTTTTCAAGCCGGCTAAGCCAAACGGTTTAGGCTTGAGCCGAGCCATTGCCGATCCCTACTTGTACCTCCAATGTAGAAGAGAATTGATTTACCACTAGGGCTATAATCATACACGTTAAACTTTATGTATTTACTTTTCATATTCACATTACATATGAAACGATAATACAAAACCGTGTGCACAAAACCATGGTTTTAAGCCAATGGTTTCGTGCATGTCACAAAGCAAAACTGTGTGACATTGTCTTCCTCGACTCAAACATCCACATCATTGTCTTTTAAGGTCATCAAATGTCCTCCTTAGTTTGAGACCCAAGTGGTCCTGCTCAAGTAGCACACGCACGCGAGCATTTTCGCGACGACGGTTTAGATGAGTCTGGTAAAAGAAGTGAAGGGACCTAATGTACATGTTCTTTGAGTATTTGAAATGACTCATCTAGATGATCCTTCCGAGGGATTGGTTTTGTAGACTTGCCGCATTTGACGTTCTAAAAGGTTTTTAAATGATGTCGCCAATTAGGAGTTATTACGAATAGCTTTTTGCAAAACACCCACAAAACCTAAAAATCAACATAACTCTCAAATGATTCGTGGAGTAGACCTTAGTTTGACTTTCTCTATTCGAGAAAGATCAATTTGCACATCCTATTTAGTGGCCAAATGTCCAAGATATATAATTGACTTTAAAAAAAATTCACATTTCTATATCATGGCGTGAATGTTTGAAGGACAAAATAGATGTGTGCACTATGTTCGTCTAGTGACAACTATAAATAAGAACATCATCCAAGAAAACAACAATGAACTATTTGAGTTAATATCAAAACATATCATTCACTTCTTGTTGGAATGTAGTTGGAGCATTAATCAAACCAAAAGGTACAACTAGAAACTCGTAATGGTCATAACGCATACGGAATGTTGTTTGAATATCATTTTTGACAATTCGTATCTAATGATAACTAGTTCTCAAAGAAACTCGTAATGGTCATAACGCATATGGAATGTTGTTTGAATATCATTTTTGACAATTCGTATCTAATGATAACTAGTTCTCAAATCAATCTTTGAAAATGATTTAACTCCTAGACAATATACCAAATCATCTGTGCAAGGCAAGACTTTATTGAAACGGTGATGATTAATACATAGTCTCCACGATCCATTTTTTTTTCTTGACCAAAAAGACTGGTGCACAAGAAGGGGATTTACTATAACGTATATGACCCATCCTTAAGTACTCCTTAAGTTGCGAAGCAATCTCATTTGCTTCATTTCGACTAAGTCGATACCGAGGAATACCTAGTATGAGATCAATATGGTGGTCAATATTATGTTTAGCCTAGGGAAAATATCTTGAAACTCTTTTAACAGTGAGTCAAGAACTTGTTGTTTATATTATGTTAATTGATCCCCGTCACTTAATATACTTTTTTTTAAAAACCAAAATATCCTTCCATTAGTTTTTAGAAAAGTCATAACAACTGCAACATACAAAATAGTTTTTCCCCAACTCATCTTTATAAGACAATGGTTAAGGAAACAAATCTATGTACTCCAAAGTAGAGGAAAAACTAATTTGAAAATTATTCTATAGACACATTCCAAGCTATTCCATTGACAACAACAAAAGTAGTTGCATCCAGAGACAAGCCCTCACAACTCATAGATATGAACCATTTCAATGCTTCTTCAACCTGCTCTTGTTTAGCATAATTTGTAATCACAAGCTATTCCATAAACAGAAACAAAAGTTGTGACATCCAGAGACAAGCCCTCGCAACTCCTAGATTGGAACCATTAGAATGATTTTTCAGCATGCTATATCCACCAATGCAATTCTAATAAATCTTCCTTTACCCTAAAAACCGAATGCTACCACAAGCTTCCAAGGTAGAGAACAATGTATTCCATGCCTCTAAATCTCGATTTTGAAGGCGATCAAATACATTCTATGCTTCTTCAAGACAACCACATTTCATATGCATGTTTGTAAACACAAAAAGAATGCTTCCCCTTTCCACATCAATCATCTTGTTGGTTACCACCAAATTCCTGCTTCTATACTCCCTCCATTCTCTTGAAACTACGTCGTATACATGAAGACAATGAACCACTTGTATGCTCACACAACTTCGGAGAACCATAGCATGCAGACCATTCTTCAAATTACATCATTCTGCCACATCCAATCCTTGTTGTATGATCACCAAGTAAACCACAAAAAATCTCTGTTGAACCATGATCCACCTAGCCACATATAGCATATGTCCAACATGGCCTTTCCAAGCTCAATATTGTCTTTTAGCAGCCTGATACTCATGATTCCATTGCAAGTTTCTGTACCTATTAACCACCCCTATAGTGCCACACGGTAGTAATATCCTAAAATTAGTGCATTTTTAGAAGCCATAGCCCGAACCGGAAGTCCCTCTTTCCTCATAGGTAAAGTACACAAGATGAGGGTCATCTGGCGGCCTTCTAGCATCTTCCATTACTTTGTCTCCACACAAAGAAGTTGCATTGTGAAACACCATCCTTCTTCAACCTGCTCATAGTTAGCTACACCTAAAATTGCTCTAGTCATCCTCCCCAGAAAAAAGAGAAAACCACACCCCAAATTTGAGAAGTAAATGAAACATAATCTATCCTTCTTGTCACTCCCTAGAAGTGCTTCAACATCCTTTAACATCATCCATCTCTGCCCCATAATAAAAAGATTTTCTCATAAGGATGGCTTCCCCAAGCAAAACCAAACCACTCTTGTAATTTCCACTTTCAGTGTACACAAAGTAGCTACATCTTGAGACAATCTTTTATTTCCACATTTAACCAACTTATAAATAGCAATACATAAGGCCTGGTACCAAATGTATACATCCTAATACAGTACCTTTTGACAATTTGTCTCCACTAATCCTCCCCAGAAAACTGAAAAAACCACTCCCCAACTTTGAAAAGTCATTGAAACATAATCTAGCCTCCTTGTCACTCCCTAGAACTGCTTCAACATCCTTTAACATCATCCATCTTTGTCACAAACACAAAGCAAAAAGATTTTCCCCATAAGGATGGCTTCCCCAAGCAAAGCCAAACCACTCTTCTAATTCCACTTTCAACGTACACAAAATTGATGCATCTTAATGTAGTCTTCTATCTTCCACATTCAACTTGCTCATAGTCAGCAATACATAACCTGCTATCAAATGTCTACATCTTAGTATAATACCTTTTGACAATTTGTCTCCTCTCATCCTCCCCAAAAAAATGAGAAAACCATTCCCCAAAAAATAAGAAAGGACTAGGCGGAGGAAACAACCATCGTGGTGGCACATAATTCCAACAGTTATCATGTGTCCCATCCAACCATAGAGGTATTGGTCACCATGTATGACGAATTTTCCTTCTTTTCTTATACACCTTTTTTGTTGGCCCTTTAATATTATCGTACTCTCCCTTAATTGTATGTACTAAGTTGTCCCAGAACATCTTTATCATATCCACCACATTATACTCGATACCTTCATATTTCTTGTTGCACCTACATGTCCACCACACCCATAAAACATTAATCGAGACAATATTCCAAACAAAAGCCTCTTTAAAATATTTACCACCCGGACTATTCGGGAGAATTGCTTCAATTCTATTCTCCGACACATGCAATGCTTCCACACAATGCTCCCCCTCATACATGGATACTTGGACATCCAAAGACCCCCAAAGAACAACTCCCCATGTAAAAATCGCTCCTCTATATTTACAAGAAAACATCCTAAGTATTCTTCCCCAATATTGTTGAACTGCAATACAAGTCCAAAACAAATGTTTCAAAGTTTCCTCTTGTACTTAGCAACACACACAATGACAATCATGAACCTGTCCTTTTAGATGACAACCTACAGGTAAAGCATAATGAAGTAATAACCACTTAAAAGAAATGGCTCTCCGTAGACATGGTAAAGTCCATAAACTTTTCCAGTAAGCTACCAAATATTGAGGCGATATTGCACCTGACTCCCAATACTTTTGTGCAGAAGGACTTATGGAATGACTTTGCAACAAGAAGCGTCTCCCATAGGCCACAGAGTACTAAAAAAAAAAGGGCGAGTTCTACTTTCTTGTTCATTTGCCGAAGATCTTCCAACCAACCGCCATGCATAGTTAGTCGGGTCCCAATTAAGGTGTTCCACCGGCTTACTTTGAAATGCCCACAGTTGTCGTGCATGGTCTGCCACAAAAGGGTTAGGATCTAGGAAAAACTTCTTCTCTAACCTAGCAATGACCCTAATGGGTTTTTGGGAGGCTAGTTGCATAACTTCAACTTCTTCTTCCACTAAATAAAAGTCACTTAATATACTTAGTACTATATATTTGAAGATCAAAGTCAAGGACACGACAATACATTGCAGAACAAGAAGAATCGAAAAAAGATGTGCTCAAAAGAGTAGAGACAAACAAAGGTTTGCCACATTGAATAAAGTGTTGAGAATTATTTAATGAAAACAATATTGAATGTTTGACCCAATCATTGGATAAAGAGGAAGTCTTTTAAAAAAACCATGGATAACCAAGTATTACATCAATGGATCGAAGACTCATAATATAGAAGTCTAGTTTTTCTAAATAGGTATTGATATGGATTGGAAATTGATGAATCATTCCATTGATGTATTGAATTCCTCCATCTGCTAGATGGACTTGATAAGTGTGATCGCGTAGACTTGGCTGAAGTTCCAACAATTGAACCAAAGGATCATTGATGAAATCATGTGAGCTTCCAAAATCAAATAAAAAATATATTGAAGACCCTTTGATAAGTATGTTGGCACCAAGCAAATATTTAGGTCCTAACCACATGTAGGTATTGGTCACTGGAGTTGCGAGTTAAGAATCCATGATCGAGTTTCTTTCATTTCCCACTAAATTGTGATGGATTAGGTGTAGAACCCAAGGGTTTATTATGGTCTTTATTATGATATACGACCATAACGAATTAAATTTCTATTGCTTCCTCAAGTTCACTAGGATCCTTATCATGAACTATCTAAGGATAATCAGAGTTAGGAATGCCATGTAGTAAGCAAGCAATAAATTGTTTGTCACCTCAGGACCTCATTTTTGGAACTAAGTCCTGGCATAAGAGAAGAAATTTTTTGGCCAAAAATGTTAAGTATGTTGTGTGATGCTTCAGTCTCATAGGGAGATTGAAGAAACAGTTTCTTAAATGTATTGGCAAAGTGATCCCATGCACTAAGAAACTTTTTGGCATTACAAAGCCCTTATTGGCAAGCAAAGATTTTACCCCCAAGCTCACAATTGACATAGGCAATCTTGGTATCATCTAACTTAAGATAAAGTTCGAAATGTGACTCCCAACGACCAAGGCAAGTTATAATAGCTTCGTCAATTTGTTCCTTCTTATCACCTATGTAAGGTTTCACAACCAAGGATGGTTCACCTTGCTTGTCGTCTTTCAATGAAGAATTAAACTGCATATCCAACACCCAAGACTCAAGAGCTCTGTAAGATTTCTGAAGCTTAGGAAACTAAGTCAAGGTGGAATTCCGATAGATGTGGTCGTTGGTGCCATGGGAGTATTATCACATTCCATGTTTCTGTCATTGATTTGTGCCATTGAGATGTCTAAAGAAAACAATTAATAATGTTTAGGAAGTGTTGGACAAGCTTTGGCAACATCATTCGATAAAAAATCTCATGTTTGTACCCCTTTAGACATGTGAGAAATGTTTCAAGAATAAGGACATTGTGGTAACACTAAGGTGTTTTAACAACCATGGAGGAGACATAAAAAAAAAGTGTTTATCAAAAGACCATGGAAGCTCCTCGAGGCTCGAGATACATAAAAGTTGATAAACCATGACCGTACACACTCATCTTATGAATTCGTAAATGTGCGTAAGGTCATGGTTTGTCAATTTTTATGTATTGTGGTCAAGAAAAGTTCTATATCCGACCGTATAAATAAATACTCTCAAATATGAGAATATTAACGATTTGTCATTGAGTGTGCATCCATATATTTTACTTATTTATTTATTTATGTTAAAAATATAGATTTATAACAATATATTGATATGTATGTTAATACGTATACATTGTGTAGGTCAGCAAAACACAAGAAAATAAATAAATAAGTTAATAACCATAGATAATAAGGAAAAAAAAACAATCAAAATAACCATTGGAAAAAATAAAAGCATCCTAGATCGAAGAAAACATCACCCTACATCAAGGACCCAAAATACACAAAACACCCACCATAACTATATATGGAGTTATGATGGTGTGGATGAGGTGGTGTGTTTTATTAATAATAAAAAATATCGAATTTATTCTTTTTGTTTTTTTATTTATTTCCCTGAACAACACCAAGAAGTGAGACGGTTGCAATGACCTATTGATGTGCACAATAGGTCTCAACTCGTGAAGACTTGGTGTAGGAGGCCATGGCCCAAAAAAAAGTTTAAAAAATAGACAAATATAGATAAACATTTAACTAATTAACTATGAATAAATCACAAAAAATATTATGAAAAAAAATAAAAATAAATGCGGATTTATTTATTTTTAAATATAAATAAATAAAACCTCGTGTTGTCGACTAAACGACGAAACCCTAATCGGGCATAAAACATGAGATTGAACTACCACATATAATCCCACATTTCAAAAAACCCCTCACTTATATAAGAGAAACAAAGTATTTACCTAATTATAAAAAGAAAGGAGAAACGTTTGGAGAATACTGAAGTTCTCGAGTTGCTTGTTCCTGGATCGAGAAAATGCACTCCGTTAATTGCTTCAGGATTTATAAGAGAAAGATAAAAAGAAACAAGCCAACACAAGAAAACGTTAACCGCACTTTGATACTAATTGTTAGAATCTTAATTGGCGTTAAGAAAAGTTAAAGAGGGAAAATGAGGAAGAAAGGGCACCAATCCACTTGACCACCTAACAAAGGTGGACAGATCCAAGTCCCCATAAGTGTTCCATACCACCATGTACAAACATGGATCGTACCGTGGTTTGAAGAAGGAGGAGGTAGCTAGCCTTCATGAAGGTAGCTATATAGAAGAGATGCCCCTTCATGAAGGTAGCTAGCCTTCTACTATAGGCTCAAATCCTAGGCCCCTTGTTTGTGTTTCTCACTTGGTTGTTTTTTAATAAAAAATAGCCAAGTGATGAAACACTCTAAAGTTATCTCTCATTGTAGGATTGAGATAAGTCAACCCTCACCCCTTCATACACAACTACGGCTACGATTATGATCATAATACTCACCTTCATGAGAGTTTAAGTTTTCTTATTCTTCTTATTACTTTCCTACTTAAGAGTCTAGGGTTTGGTTTGAGAGTATTTCAGGGGACTATTCTTCTTCACCACTATGCGCCATTAGGTGTTGGCAGCTTCAAAGGGTTTGGTGTATTCACCCACTAGTTGTTGACGGGAGCACGAAGTGGCCCGAGAACACTACACCAATATCAAGGCACCAATCTCTGCTCTGATACCACTTGTTCCGAAACTTAGTAGCACTTAAACACTTATGTAAAACAGAAAATATGTTGTGCAAGATTTAAAAGGGAAACAAGAAAGATACGCAACAAATCGATAAACAATACACCACAAATTTTAACGTGGAAAACCCTCAAAGAGGTAAAAACTACGGGACCTAGTCCAGAACTAATTCACTATCAATATAAAACTGATACACCAAAGTTCTACTCTAAACAAGTTAGAGTACTATAAGCAATTGAGGAATATGATGTTTCTTCAACAATAAAAAACTCAACAAAAAGAACACAAAAACCACCAAAACTCACAGCACGTGGCTGATGACGGAGGCAGCGATGTCCGGATGTCTGAGTGTACTTCCAAAAGATTGAAGGAATTAGTTGAGAAAGAGAGTATGTGCTCTTTGAAATCTGTTTTTCTCTGTCGTAGCAGAGAAATGCTCATTTCCCCCCTTTTTGACACACTCAAAAAAGAATGTGTTACATAGTGTAGATATGTAACGTCTTCTTGTGTGAACCCCTTTCACACTATTTAAAAAAAATACAAGTTTTGGGCGTCCAAGGCCTATTTTATTTACTTATTAATGTGGACAGAAAAAACCTAACAATCTCCCCCTCTGGCCACATAGGAGAAGATTCAATTGAATCACTTAGTTTCTGTTCATTCCAGCCAGCTTGACACATAGCTCAAGCTTTTGTTTAGAGACTACCTTCGTCAACATGTTAGCCACATTGTCATTTGTGTGAATTTTCTTGAGTTGTAGAAGTTGATCTTCAATTGCCGAGTGCAACCAATGATACCTTACATCAATATGTTTCGTACGAGAATGGTACATCGAGTTCTTGCTTAGATCTATTGCACTTTGGCTGTCACAAAATATCACATAAGTTAGTTGACTTAAACCCAAATCTGAAACAAACCTTTTCAACCATAGCATCTCTTTGGCAGCTTCAGTGGCTGCAATATATTCCGCTTCTGTTGTAGACAAAGCAACACATTTTTGCAACTTAGATTGCCATGACACGGCTCCCCCTGCAAATGTAAATAAGTAAGCCGAAGTAGATTTTCTCCCATCGAGATCTCCTGCCATATCTGAATCTGAAAAACCTTCAAGAGTTTGTTTAGAATCTCCAAAACATAAACATAATTTTGATGTACCTCTTAAATATTGAAAGATCCATTTTACGACATCCCAATGAGACTTACCCAGATTGGAGAGATATCTACTTACAACACTAACGGCATGGGCAATATCTGGCCTTGTGCTGACCATAGCATACATCAATGAACCAATCGCTGAAGAGTAAGGAATTGAGGACATCTTTTCTTTCTCTTGCTCGGTATGTGGACAGTCTTTTCTACATAATTTAAAATGGCTAGCAAGGGGGGTACTTACTGGTTTTGCATTATGCATATTAAACCCTTCTAATACTCTTTCTATGTATTTTTCTTGAGAAAGCCACAACTTACCACATTCCCTATTGCGAGTAATTTTCATGCCTAAACTATGCTTGGCATGACCTAGATCTTTCATGTCAAAGGCCTCAGATAGATCCACCTTTAACTTGTGGATATTTTCTACATCTTTGTTGAGAGACAAGCTCAACATCGGCCGGATTGGCTGAAGAAGCCGAGGACCGGATCGGTTGGGACCGATCGGTTAGGCCGAGTGCGTACACCGGGAGGTCGTTAGGAAAGATATTCCGTGAGGAATATATTTGGGAGGTAGTGTAGGAGCTCTTAATGAGCATTGAAGTACTGTCAGTACTTCGGTCAGTCCTTCTAGGACTTGTATAAAAGTGCTCACTGAGCACGTCTTATGTACAGACTGAGTATTATTGTTGAATATAGTTTTTTGTGTTTTCTCTCTCTGTCTCTCCCGAGTATACTGCGTAAGCTCAAGCTCTCCATTAAACCTGAGTTTCCTTCCTTCTGTTCGGTCTTCATACTTGCTTCTGCACGTTGCTTTCTACATGGTATCAGAGCGCGAGGGTTGAGAACCTCTCTACAGCTGACACAGCTTGACGAAGAAGAACGAGAAGAACGATGGATAGAGGCATGGCGAGCTCGCTTCCAACAGAGAAGCTCGACAGAACCAACT
>NW_028231503.1:0-12431 GCF_043228905.1 Azolla caroliniana | reverse complement strand
AAGTACTTGTAACGTTAGATGTAGTAAAAGAAGAGGAAATCATCAGAAGTGTATACAAAATATGTTGAGAATTATAGTTACTTCGACTCTTATGGAGTTGTGATCCATTCAAAGAAATTACGTGATCTATTTGAGCAAAGATTATGTATAATGGTTCTCTTTCACACTAGTCCTCCTTTATCAATGAATATGTATGCATAAGGTTTAAGAAATTGGCCACTGGCAAGGTAAGAAATCATCAAATTACGAAGATAAATGCCCAAATGGATGAGAAGAGAAGCACATGGATAAGTGGCATGCCTCATGATTGGAGCAAAAATTTGATAAACCTTAGCATAGGAGTTGACAAAAATAATGTACATAACTATGAATCAATTATGGTTGGAGTAGTTATCTTATCTTAAAGCTATTTGGATGTGCAATGGAAGCTAAGTAAAGTGCATGGGCTGTAAAATGGTAAGAAGGTTTGTTGATAAGCTAATTTTCAAAACAACATTGTGCCATTAATCAATTACATTGTACCTCTTCAAGTGCTAATATAGGAAGGTGATTTCAAAGCTAAAAGACTATATTGTTGCTTTTGTACACTTTAAGAAAGCTTTTGATATGGTGCCCTTTGAGTATCTTTTGAGATGCATGGAAGAATTGTATACTAGTGAATATTTGCTTGTAATTTCGTTAATGCATAAGAAGATATATTTCATGTTATAGTTTAAGCTTTTATTATTAGCACTATTGGTGTTAAGAAAGAAAGCTTGCTCTAACCAACTCTCTTTTGCTTATGCATCAATGAATCAGAAAGAATAGTCTACTAGTTCGTACAACTAGAAGGCATTAAAGAAGTTACCATTAGAATGCAGTTATCATGCTTTTGTTATATGTACTCTAAGTTGTGTTGATAACTCTTTAAGGAAGGTTATGCTTGTGAAGACTCAAAATAAATTAAAACCGTACATTGTATACCATAATGAACCGTTTGAAACCACAATAAGCTTTAGAACATCTCGAGTTTGAGGCTTCCTCCCAATCATGCATGGAATGAATGTGCTACACATTGCTTTGAACCAAAAAAACAGTCTTACTATGCATTGGAGAACATATACAATGGTGGAGAAATTAAGAGTTGATCTTACTTAATAGCACCAATGCTTTTAGACATGGAAGTACGGTACGATAACCTGTGTCAATTTAGAATGAGTTTGAAAATGTTAAAAATTGCTTATTATGAAGTTTCTTCAAGTTGGGTTATGCAAGGGTCATATAGGGCCCTACTTGTTGAGACCATGTCACTCCCCATTTAGATCAACCACATCAATAAGTGAGGTTTAAAAACCACATCAACCTCCTAAAACAAGCAGGCAAGTGAAAAGATTCAAAAGGCTCTCAAAAATAATATTTTGAGTTCCAAATGGATGCAAGATATGAAGAAGGCGTTTGACATTTTTCAATGCCAATCTCATTATAACACATGTTGCACCAAATTACAAAACCACTTTCTTCTCTAAATGGGAAAACTACACTCAAGGATACATGCATTGCAAGATTGGGGATGTGCCATTGGGACATAAAAGAGGAGACGTTTCATTGCATTCAACCACATTTGAGTCTCCTTTTCAAAATCATCAATCTGGCTCAAAATTATATTCCTTTCAAAATCACAATATGCACTCTTGATTGCAATTAGTAAAATTCTTGAAGGATGACTATCACTACACAATTTCCCACATACTATGTATAGAATCTTCAAATTTGATTCCATTTGGTCACATTTGAACTCCATAACTTCATCAACCTTATCATGAATTGTAAGCTTCCTAAATATTTGACAGTTGGCTTCAAGATTTCGAGACAAGTATGACCTATATGATCAAACCATTAGCAATGATCTCCATCCCGCTGATGAGAGAGTAGATTGCCCTCTCGAAAAGCCTTTTATGTTGGCAAACTTTGCAACTTTGGATTTTATGCTGACCCATTAAAAGATTTTATCTCAGAAATAGGAGGAACAATACTTTTAATCCTGAATCTGATGAATATGCAGCATTCTCAAAGAGATGAACATTATGGCTGAAATTAAAAATCAACACAAAAACCAGGAGAACAAATAATAACTCTTGATAGTTCAATCAATAATGAATGATATGTTACAGTTAATCACATATGTTTTAGCTCAATCTTAATTGATGTATTAATGTCTCTTGCTATATATATTTACAAATTCAAGAGTTGTGTAGAAAACTCAAGGCCGCAATTTTTCTCCTCTGCTCTTTGGATTGTGTGGACTAACAACAAACGTGTCTAGCTGTTGGCATGCTATCATGGTCTTTACATGTTCATACTCATCCCCCTAATCCAAAATTCAATCGTTAACCAAATAAGACAACAAGCCATGATTTGAACCATGTGTATATAGTACATACAACAAAGTTAACTTACTGCTATTGCGTTGAATACATCATAAAGGCTATTGATTTTTGGCCTCCGCGTTTCAGGCAGCCGACTTGTTTGAAATTCATCATACCTACAGAAACATCGTGACACGGGATCACTCAGACAAGAAGCAGTATTCTTGAGCTGCATGATGAATATTTCCAAACATCCACACAGAATCACACTTTCAAACATTACACAAACTTATCATGACCTTTTTTACATGAAAATCATGCTTCACAACAAAACTCTGGCAGAAATAATGAACAAGAAAGAACTTTCTGTCATAAATCTGCTTCACATAGAAAACCAAGTAAAAAAGGAACGGAGCTTTATCACATTTTGATTACGTTTTGTACGCTTAGATGATTTCCTGTTCACAAACTCTGTTCTCATCGTGTTACACTATCCTTAGGCTATATGAATTGTGTGAGCACGTCCGTTAAATATTCTGATTTTGTTGTTTGTGGATAGGTACTACTACTTTTGTTGCCCTTTAGAGACTGAAGTTCCCATTGCAGGTCTAATTTGAAAGGGTTTTCCATTAATTAGAAGTTAATTTTGTCAGATGTAAATCTGAAATTTAGGTATCAGCAGGTAAATGCAAGTTTATAGTTGTGCTTTCAGGACAATGATGTCTGATTTGTTCTCTATTTGAATCAGATTTAAACTCTATTTTACTTACGATATAATACTGGCAAAGCAGCTATTTTAGCTGCTTTGCTGGTATTTCAATAATGAGCTAAGCTCCCAATATAACTAATCGATATCCATATTTTGCAAAAAGAAACTGTTTAACTAACAAGAATCTGAAGCCCCAACCTAACAAAGCGACAATACTATCTAGTCGATCAACTAGCTATGCAAAAAATAGCTCTTACAAGATAGAGCTCAACAACAACCACATTATTATAAAAGTATTTTCAGGATAATCAAACATGGCACCTTAAGAATCCCTCTAAGGAGATGAAAAATGAAGCATGGTCATACTGAGTGCATCAAGCATTGTCAGAAAAAAATGTTAGGCAAATATCTTCATGAATGACTGCAGTGCAAGTGTTTTATGCACATCAGATACAGGTAAGCAAAGAAACACTATTAAAAGTATATATCACTATTTCCATATTCAGGATGCTAAAACTTACATGTACAGGTCTTCACTTTCATAGTAGTCGACTGCAACAGGTGGAGGGGGCAGAGATTTGAGAAGCTCTTCATTCTCATCAACAAACTGACTATATGTATCAACTGTCATGCGCATCAGTCAAAACATCAATTCCGTGGATAGTGAATGATTTCATACACAAGACTCACAATTATGTTGATATGACCTTCTTAAACCCATTAAAGTTTAAAAAACCACCCATATACACCAGACATACTATAAATTCCTTTTAGCAGAAACAGAGGGGATCTAGATGCATCACCTGCGTGAAATTCAATGAGCTCAGAGAAGTTGTATGCAACCTTTGGAGATATAAGGAACATCAAATTTAAAATCTGCACTGGTATGTAAATTCTCAGATTCAGAAACTCATGGGAAAAATACATGATTCAAATTCCTCAATGGAAATACCCAATAGTAGAAAAAGGCTGCATGCTGTGCGAAAAATCGATCGCCCCATTCCAGATCACCTCCTAGCGATTCCATTATTTTCAGATGATGCATTTCATTCCATTCCTTTTACATAAAATTTTCATTGAGTAAATTTAAAACTATGTCCATAAATGTTAAATAATTTAAGGAAACAAATTAAACACAAAATCCATACCTCCGCAAAATGGACTTTGCGTACTTCAGCACCAACACGCCACCTATGCATAACCATCCAAGTAAATTATCCCACAAAAACAGCTTTCACAGACAAAAAATAGCAGACTTACCATCCAAGGGTCTCATACAAGTGAAGCATAGAGATATATCTGAAAAAGTAGCTAAGAAAATTTTCATGCAGCGTGAAAGACTTTTCACACAAGTCTTTCCATCCATATACACTTGGTAATAAATATAAGATGCAAAACATCAAAGCAATTCACAATGATCAGGAGATACAATATTAGCAACGATATATACAGATGATAAGAAAACAGTTAACCCCTCAATACAAGTAAAACAAAGGCTATATTTTACATATGATATATCTAACTTCATTTTCTCTTCTACAAATACAATTATACACACAAATATATAAATATAAATATACACATGCATATATAAATGCATATTCACATTGACCCCTGTAGTTCATGACCTTGACTGCATCCTTATCAACAATTTCAAGAAGGATACGAGAAGTATGGCATCCGTGCAACAGTCTCCAAAAACCAAAATCTTTGAATTGGTCTGTCTTTGAAGATAACATCTAGCATCTGAAGAGAATTCACATGTTAGATTATCTTGGTTAAACAATAAGACAATGTACTTTATGAAAAATATTACAATATGATAACTTAATATCTATCACTCAACAAACAACATTAGGGATTAAGGAACAGTACAAGACAGAGAGCATAATATGGACCGAGTATCCACCATGGTGCTTCAACTGCTGGCCGACTCTTTTCTCGTTCCCATACAGCATCATTAGTCAATGTCAACTTTTTTAAAGATTTCTGTAGCTCATCTACTTCGTCATCCATAATCTGAAATGGTGCACAATGTAAGAATTTGACTTTCTCAAATACTTAATTAGGTTTCAGCTTTTATCTATTAGTGCCTTATACATTGATGTGAGAAATGTCAGAAACTGATGTGCTATAAAAATAGTGATTCATTGAGTATAGAAGCACATTGAAAACAGCATATAGCTGTATCAAGCATAATGAAAACTAGGGCATGTAAGGCATTTATAATAATTCCTAAAGTTCTGTTTCACTTCCCCATAAGTGAGGCCTATTCATCTTATTAAGCTATAACTGTTCATGAATTTTGTTATGACTCATGAATCAATAATTGTAACTTTAGACTGACATGAGTAAAAGACTTGCTGCAGCTATGTGATTCCCCAGACTTTTGGGTATAGTCTAGATTTCAACGTACAATTTTCATCAACATGTCAAAGCTCATGATACATCCCTAGTGTAAACTAGCATATCATATAGTTCTTTTCTCATGCATGGTGATATTTCAATCTCTAACATACAGGGCCTGCCTCACAATATCCCTTGATAGTCATCTAGGTTCCCTGGAATCCAAATGTTGATTATTCAGGCCCCTAGATATAAATGTAGGAAATGCTTTATTGAAATGGTGCGTGCATCTATCTGATGAGTGCATGAGAAACATGGTTACATGGTCATACTATGTGAGTCTAGCCTCCAAGGTGTGCATCTTGGTATTGTCGCCATTTCAGAACTTCCAGGATTCAATACACGTTTCCTCATCCAGATGGCATAATAGTCTTCTTCAAAAATTACTTAGTTTATCATATTCTTGATGGTATAGAATACATCTCATATACTCTTGGTAAATTGTTATAGGCATAACCTTAAGGACCAATTCTAAAGCTAGTTTTAAAGGCTTAGGGGAACCAGTTATCCTAGGACTTGGGACAGACCTATATATGGGCATATGACACATGGGAACATGTGGTGGTCTAGGAGCCTTAGGTGTTGGGCTATATTAAGGGGACTAACTACCCCCTTTATTATGACATCTTGAGACATTGTCAAGACTCTACTGGTGAGGCTAAGCTCTTTTCTTTGGATCCGCTATGCAAGGCTAGTGTCTATTCTTTTCCCAAATCTCTTATTATACTGATTATCATTATTCAACTCGTAATAACTGCTATCAAGGCAATACTAATGATTTTTTTCCTCTTTTATTGTATTTTTTGGAGCAATTAACGAGATTTTGTGTTTGTCTAAGAACTACGAAGAAAAAAATCAGTATTCTTCTTTTTTTCTCTTTTGATCTTGAGTTTTTAGCACTTTGATAATGATTTGGAAATCATTTGATTAATATGTCTTTAAAACTTTTGATATTTCAAAGTTTTGCCGAATATCTCAAGACGAACAATCTTATCAATGTTTCAGTGTGTTTCTAATCCTTAGACATTACAATTCTAAACAATGATTATAAATACTTTTAATCAATTATTATGTATCTTTCATCAAATATTCATTAATTGATTTTTTTTAACTTTAATATACAATCTTAAATGATCTTCATGATAGTATTCACATTTGTCATATTTTTCATGTTAGTTGCCTAAAAGAAACTATTGGTTCTAACAGCATATCAACCATAAAACATATTGAAATTCATTAGAAAAACTTCTTGATGCTCGAACCAAACATTTGAGATCTAAAGAAATCGAAGAATTCAAAATTAAATGGTTGGATCAAATTGTGCATGATGCCACTTGGGAGAAAGAGCACATTCCTAAATCTGCCTTTCTTGATTTTGCTTTGTCATTGCAAGAGTGCAATGTTTGGAAACATAGAGTATGTTAGCTCAGAGGTAGAGCACCTTGTTTACACGTGTGCCAATCTTCTTTCAAGGTGTTCACAACTGGACATTAAACCCATTTCATATGCCTTCATCTAACAAGCAACCAATTCTATTTTCGTATTTGGTGAAGGGGGTAAAGATGCACAAGAGATGATGTTGTTTCCCTGTAGCAAGGAACCCGAGACAGGTTTGCGAATACCATCAATATCTGTTGTTACTATGACGAAACCGAAGAAGATGAATCAGAGGCTAGAATTCAAATTGATTCTAGTGAGATCTCTAGACCTCTTCCATGGAGTATCTCTATGGATACTTGCCTCGTTTCATTTCCCTATGAGTTTCGACCATCACTGCTCTAACTGAAACTCCGACTTACAAAACTTTATTGATCGAGGATTCCATAGATACATCGGAACATAGAAGTTTTTTATTATTTATGAAGACGGTCGTCGTCAAAACGGTAATTAGTTTTGAAACCTATTTGGAACAATTAGTAGGCATAACCTTAAGAACCCATTCTAAAACTAATTTTAATGGTTTACGGGTAAGATAAGTGGGAAACCAATTATCCTAGGAGTTAGGAAAAACTCATACGGACCAGTGGCACGTTGTCGTGCAGTGGCGTGGCTCAAAGGTAGAAAGTGGGAAAGGAAAGGGCGGACGCGTGTGGAGAAAAAGGGGAGAGAATGTGAAAAGGAGGGAAAAGAAAAGTAGTACATATAAAATTATGAAAACATAATGAATGACGGTGCAGATTTCAAGATCCCTGCAGCAAATCAAGGACTATTTTATTCTCCTTTCATTTTCTAATAACGGCATTTTGAGGCGCTCTCCTCTTATAAAAGGAGTGGAAGAGGGCACACTTTGCACTTCTAGTTCGGTATTTTTGGGCATTTTAGATATTCTTATTCTTCTTCGGCTCTAGCCTGAAACAAGTCTCCTCATTCTTAATCTCGTTTGTCCATCCTTAAGTTTATGTTCATTACATTAATCACTTATTTCCACCCTAACCTCATGCATTAATCGCCGGCCACATCTTTCCCTTAGATTTTGCTCTCTCTTCGACTTTTCTTCCCTTTGACTCTGCACTCCCTTCGATTCGACGCTCCCTTCCACTCTGTGTTCCTTCAACTTTGTGCTCCCTTGACTCTACGCTCCCTTCAGCTCTGCGCTACCCTCGACCTATAGAACCTTTGACTCCGAAGAGCTTCGAGTACTAGGAGCTTTTGATTCCCAAGAGCTTTTGAGTCCTAGGTGCTCTCCACTCTATCACGCTTTCAACCCCTAAGAGCTCTCGACTCTGTCGAGCTTTCAACTCCTAAAAGCCTTTGAGTCCCCCAACATCCGCACCCTCCTAGACTTGTGTCCTCCCTAGTCCACAACCCTCGTGGTCTTGCTCGAGTACCACATGCACACGTTTATGCAATAATGTGGGATCACATGGTGATCTAGGGGCCTTAATGTTGGGCTATACCCCCTTGATTATGGCATCTTGTGGACACTGTGATCTTACTTGTTCTTTGTTATTCTATTTGTGAAAAATTCATTGAGTATAGGTTTCAAAATGAGACTAGAGCATAAATCATTTGCTTGTGATCACATACATGGCAAAAGCACTTCTAAGCATTCACTTGTTGCATTCACACTAAATGGGTAATACCTGTTTTTTTTCCTTCAATTCAGGGAGGCCATCATACAACTGCAGTAACTTGTCAAATCCTCTAAGAAGGAGAACAATACCTCTCCCGAGGTATGTAGAAATTATACCAATAGTGCCTCCATCAATCTTGTTGACTGCCAAAATAAAATAATCCATTTAAAATGTAAAAATCATTGATGTATTATTGTAATGTTATAATGATGATAGCCTAAGATACACACACAAAAGGCAATGGGTATTTGGTTTCCCTCACACACTAGGTTTGGAAAAACAAAAGATAAGAATGGGCAGGTAAAAACGAGTATATAGAAACACTTACTATTGATCTCTTCCAATTCTCGAAATAAGTAGCTTCTACGCAAAGCCTACATAAGAAAAAAAAGCTACATGTTATGAGGTTGTAATGCCCTCTAATAACAATAGAAAATTTGTCAACTATGTTATAATAAATGCTTAGGAAAATGGTTTGCTCATTCACGAAACAACCATGAGCTCTTTAAGATTTCCCATTAGAAATATTTATGAAGGCAACAAAATGAGACAAAATATATCAAATTTCTAGTGAATGCCTATAATTTGCGTGTTTCTCTCATCATTCCATTCGCGGAAACGGAAGATGACACTAGCATGTGAAAATTAATAACAAATTTGCAAAGTTGTGTATGTCAAATGCAGATAATTTGAAGCATTATTTGGGAAACAGTCCTGTCTAATTGGTTGTGTTTCTATTCATGGATCACCACATCAGAAATTATAATAGCATATCACATATTTATATTGATAGAAATTCAGCAATAATTTGATATATTTGAATCAGGTTTTGTTCCATTGGCCATGTTTCCTTTTAATGTATGAAATACAGCAAATTTATAGGAATTTTCAATGGCATTTTGTTCCCTACGTAAATAATTTCAATCACAGTTCAAATATCTGCCAGCACTGTAGCAAATAAACTCACTGTTTTCCCAAACACTTGAGCTTTGCATAGAAAAGCATTCCAGAACTGCTTCTTCTTTGTCAAAAACTTACAAGACATATCATCTAAAGAAAGATATGTCAAGGAATGGCTAAATCTTTCTTAGAAAGTTGCAAGAACATACCTTTCATAAAAAAGGCATTTCAGCAAGTGTTTAATCTTTCTCAGAATAATGTTTCAAAAACATTTGAATCCCTCTCAAAACCCATCTTGCAAAGAAAGTTGCTTCATAAATGACTTTAAATCCTTCTCAGGAAGGCGCAAAAAGTATTGCTCATAGAAAGCCATTACAGAAACGACTTACTTTTTCCCATGGAGTGTTTCAGAAACTTTTTGATCCCTCCTCAGAAAGTAACAAACTTCCATTTTGGAATCAGCCTAGTCTTTCTCAGAAAGTAATTTTAGAAACGCCTTAATCTTTCTCAGAAAACCGCACCGAATACAGGAATGGCATTTAACCTTTCTATGAAATTCACAAAAAAGAAGAAGTATACCCTCCATTCCCTCCTATAGTTCTCGAAAGCCAGCTTCACAACATTTCCTGGAACAGTGGGACCTTTCCTCAGAAACTTGGCTTGAAATCCATAATCAAAAGCAATTCTTTTGGGAAAGCGTGGTCCTTCTACTTCTCCTTCAATCTTTAGACTATAATCCGCTAGTTTCGTACTCTTTGCATCGTCATCTTCTTCATCATGAGAGAGAAAATTCCTCTCGTTTGAACTCTGATCGATATTCCCTGAACCTTGTAGAACGGAAACTGTATGAGCACACCTCCTGCTTGTTCTCCTTGCCGTTCTTCTTCTTTGATTCTTTGTCTGGACAAATATGAATCCGTGACTTGAAGAAGAAGAAGAAGAAGAAGAAGACAAAGAAACAGTTCGCTGAGGTTTGATCAGAGATCTTGAAATGGGGGTTCGAGAAGGAGAGGACGAGGTCTGCAAGACGTAGAAGGATTCGGTGGAGCACAGATTTCTGACGGGAACTGCAGCAGCTACCATGGCTTCTTTTCTTGAAGAAGGGGGTTTAGGGTAAAAACTGGTTTGTGTGTGGGGGGGGGGCAATGAGGGGGGATTTTTGAGCTTTTCTTCTTTTGCAGAGCGAGTAAGAATGAAAGGAAAGAGGGGGTACATTTGGGCCCCACAACACCAACACTATCATGAGTGAGCATCATCATCTCTCCCAGAGTTCCATATCTCTAAGATATATCATGTGTATCCATCCAATTGAGGAAGAATATACGAGACAAATATCTCTCCGTGTCGAGACGGGTCAGGTCAACCTACCTTATCGCTCTAGAGTCTCCATCAAACTCTTCCCCCGCCAGTGGACCCCCCCCCCGGTTTTGCTAGGAGTGGATTGACGTACTCATGTCATCATTGCATCGTATAGTGTCACTCTTGAACTTCCGAGCTCGTATGCATATAAGTGGTTGCAAGAACTTAGGGAGAGGTTTTCGAAGATGAATTGTTGCACCACCTGCTATTACGTCGTCGTGCACATGCTAACTATTTATAATGACTCAAGAACTCCGTGAAACAATGTCATGAATAATAAATGTATGGCTACTCCAACTTAAGGAGGCATTTTGTATGTCTTATATGATGTCTGTAAAGAATCGAGAATGATTATGTGCAGTGGAATGTGTATGTATGGATGTGTGTGTGTGTGAGAAGATAGATAGATAGATTCTATTATCATCTTCGAAGGTCAAATATGACCTATGAGACCAAAAATATTTCATTTCACGTGATACGTGTGAAAGTGAGTAGCAAGTCTCGATGTTCAAGAACTTTACCAATGAATGACATTGCAATCGAGAGTGCACATTGTGGTTGTGAGAGAAATTCGTGCAAAGATTGGGCTTGGTCGAATATTTGTGGAAAGCATGGTCGAATATAATCAAAGGCAGAGCATTGTATCAAAGTGTGATACTCATACTTGTTTAGGGCAAAGTGTGTATAGTCGACCACTCTCATCACTTGTGCCCCAACACCCCGTCTCACCTTGCAATGCATGTGAGCTAAGTCTCATGGAAGCAATGGCTCGAATGGCAAATAATGGGATGGGCTCTAACATGTATCAATGTGTACGGTTCCCCCGTTTTGCGAAGAATATGGTTGTGTAGTTAGGTGCAACATGTGTGGTATAATGAGAGAGAGAGAGAGAGAGAACATACAATATATAGAAAATAGAAAACTGTATTAACAAGAATTATAAAACAACCAACAGTTACAAAGAGGAGGAGAAGGTTTTATGTAGTTACCTTCTCTCTACATTCTCTTTCTACCACCGTCTCTTGGGAAGGAGGTGGAGACGTCTCTTATGACACGTCAGTTATGATACAAGGAGATGGGATGTTCACACACTAGGGTATTTCGAAGGTGTGTTCCCACACTAGGGAAGTTGAGTTTGATTCTCAACAATGTCAAACTATTGGTCGAAGACAAGTCACAAGGTAATAGCCAACACTAAGCCTTTTATTCATGATTCAATGTCCAAAAGTGTTAAGAAATGGTTGGTGTTGAGAAATGGTTGGTTCTGTATAGAGTGGAAGTAACCATTGGAAAGTGGATGTAATATTTATTTTACACATTAGATGAACATCATTTGTTACAAAAAATAGAACTTGTTGTAGGGTAGTTACTAGCTATCACTTAGGTTTATGCTAGAGCATTCTTTCTTTCTCTCTCTCATAAATTACATGAGCCCTATTGAAGTGTGGTTTTCTTATTAGAGTATGTGTTATATCTCTAATATGATTAATGCTTAAACCATCGTGACGTCTAATTACAAAAGTGTTAGTAACTCGAGACTGCTCGACAATCACTCTTGCCTGATTCACCATTAAGCTGATATATGATAGTCTAGTCTTGATACCTGATTTTAGCTCAGAAAGACAACTGTAGCAAAAT
>NW_028231502.1:0-12431 GCF_043228905.1 Azolla caroliniana | reverse complement strand
ACATTCCCTGCGTATAGTGATAGTTGGAGTCTTGCACTCCCGTGGTTTTTCCCGTCTAGGGTTTTCCACGCTAAACCCTGTGCATTCGAGTCTCTCTCTGTGTTTTTCGATTTACTGCTGCATTGACTCATGTGTCCTCGGTTGTGGCCGAGAGGTGAAGGTTTTGAAAGCGTCAATTTCTAACAAAAACTGATGAAAATAAATGCTACATATGACTCAAAATAGAAACACCTAATGATTTGCCCACTTTTGTAGTTGGATGTTACATTCCTCATCAAGATTCTAACTTTTATGCTTGTTTGGATAAAGATCAACTGTTTGGCAATCTAGAAGATGATATTGCTTATTTCCCATCCAAAGGGGAAGTTATTGTCTTTGGTGACATGAATGCTCATCCAAGAAGTTTCCAACTTGATTCACAAGAATCTTTCATGCCACATATCTCAAGGATGCAAGAGGATATGCAAATGTATAACCGCTCTTCTAGCGATGAAAAAGATCCGGACCAATTTGGGAAGTTACTCCTACAAATGTGCAATAGTACCGGATTGCTTATTGCAAATGGTATTTCCTTATGGCCCAACACTAATGGTTTTACATGTAGAAAACACAACGGACATAGTGTGATTGACTATGTGCTACTTTCCAAAGGTATTTTGGATCGTATACATAAATTCTCACTTGGTGAATGGACACAGGAATCCGATCATAGGCCTTTATGTATTGATCTCAAATTTATGCATAGGTTTGATTGTGAGAAGGCTATTGAAGATAATAAACAACCGCACTTGAGCATGAACCTTAAGCAAGCACCCATGTATTCCAAGATGGTTGAGGATATGTTACAAATGACAAAGATACAACATGGTGCCACACTAGAATGCAAATGGGAAGCTTTCAAGAATGTCATTCTCTCATGTACAAACAAATGTTTTTCGACCAACCGCACATCTTGGAAGTGCACCAAGAAACTTAGAAAAATTTGGTTTGATAAAGAATGTCATGAAGCTCGAAAGTGCCTTATGGTTTTGGATGTAGTTAAGGATAAAGAAAATTACCAAAAGCATTTGCATGAGTATAAAAGGTTTATTCAAAGAAAGAGACGAATATGGGAAGTTACTCAACAATTTATCCAAACGCAAGAGAAAGCACATGCATGTGCTAAATTTTGGGGAAATCTAAAGGGAAAACGTGTTGAGAGTTATGGTGACTTAACTCTTCACGACTTGTCTATGCATGGTAAGAATTTATATGAGTTATCTCGTGCCGGAAAGATGATGTGTTATGGTTCTCTTTCCCATATGCCTCCCTTCTTTACAATTGAAGATATATGCATAGGACTTAAGAAATTGGCCTCTCGAAAGGCAAGCGATCTTCAATGTATAAAGGCTGAAATGCTCAAATGAACGAGAAAGGAAGCACATATATGGATAAGCGATATGTTTAATGATGCATTGCAACATGGTATGCCGTACGATTGGACTACAAATTGGATCAAACCTTTACATAAAGGTGGAGATATAAATAATGTGAACAACTATCGAACCATCATGGTTGACTCATTAATGGCAAAACTATTTGGATGTATAATGGAATCAAAGATAAGTGTATGGGCTGAAAAAAGTGGTAAGAGAGCTTATGGACAAGCTGGCTTTCGGAAATACCATAGCACCATTGATCACCTTATCACCCTTCGAGTATTAATGGAGGAAAGTTGCCTTAGAGGTAAAGGTTTATATTGTTGCTTTGTAGACTTGAAGAAAGCTTTTGATATGGTACCTCGTGAGCATCTTTGGAGGCGAATGGAAGAACTTGAGGTGCCAACTGAATATATGCTTACAATTTCCCGAATTTATGAGCAGGTTATATGTTGTGTGCGCACGAGAGATAAACTTTCAGATTTTTTCAAAAGGACTATTGGTGTTAAGCAAGGATGCCCACTCTCACCAACACTATTTGGTCTATGCATTGATGAATTGGAAGAAATGGTTACCAAGTTTGCAAAGGAAGAATGTGTTGAAGAAGTTGCCATTGGGAATGTAGTAATTATGCTTTTGCTATATGCAGATGATGTAGTGCTTCTTGCAAATACTTTAGGAGATGCACAAAAGCTTATGAAGGCATTAGAAAACTTTTGCATGCATACTAAATTAAGTGTCAATAGCTCTAAAACAAAGATTATGCTTGTGAAGAGCCAAAAAAGAGATAAACCATGCATTATGTACAGCAATGAGCCACTTGAATGTGTGGAAAGCTTCAAATATCTTGGCCTTGAAGTTCCTTCAAATCATAGATGGAATGAATGTGCTACACGCCGCTTAGAGGCGGGCAAGCGAGCATACTATGCATTTGAGAACACATGTAATCTTGGAGATATTAAGTGTTGAATACATGCTTAAGGTTCAAAAAGTCCCTCACATCGACTTCCTAGAATTGCGTGGGAAGCAAGCAAAAAGATCCAAAAGACGCATAAAAGAAAAAATTTGTGTTCCGGTTGGATGCAAGATATAGAAAAATTGTTTGGTAGATGGGATGCGAGACACTTGCTTCATGATGCATCATTAGATTCCTCTGTAAATGAGGCATTTTTGCAACGCCAATGTATCATGACATGGGACAAATGTGGAGGCTCACGCTTCACATATTATACTACACATGTTGCACCTAACTACAAAACCATATTCTTTGCGGAACGGCGAAATCGTACACATCCATACATGTTAGAGGCCATACCGTTATCTGCCATTCGAACCATTGCTTCCATGCGACTTAGCTCACATGCATTGCGATGTGAAATAGGGCGTTGGGGTACAAGTGATGAGAGTGGTTGGCTATGCACACTTTGCCCTAAACAAGTTCGCGAGTCTGAGTATCACACTTTGATACAATGCTCTGCCGTTGATCATATTTGACCATGCTTTCCATATCTCTTCGATCGAGCCCAATCCTTGCATGAATTCCTCTCACAACCACAATGTGCACTCTCCATTGCAACATTCATTGGTAAAGTTCTTGAACATCAAGAGTCACTACTCACTTTCACACGTATCACGTGAAATGTAATATTTTTGGTCTCATAGGTCATATTTGACCTCCGAAGACGATAATATAATCTATCTCTCTCTCTCTCTCTCTCTTCTCGTAGGGTTTGGTCCTACAATCACACACACTCGTAAGCCCACCTCAAAGTTCAGGAGTATGATTGATAATGAGCCGAAATCACCAACAAATGTTGATTCCAATGCAATAAACACAATGGACAAAATGCTTATGAGTCACTTCATTTCTCTTCAAGAAACTATAAACAAGCAAGGTGAAGAGATTAGGATGTTAATGAAAGAGAATGCTAAGCTCCAAATTATTGCCATTGAGAATGAAAGTCTTAAGAAAGTGGTTGCAAAACTTGAAGAAGAGATTCAAGAATGTAAAAGAGCTTCTTTCCAAACAAATAAGCGCCTTAACAATATTGAGTTCAAGGAAGCATTAAAAGAAGAAAAATTAGATACAATGAGGCAGGATGTAAGTGAGATGAAAAATGTATGTACAACAAGATCATGGGCCGATGTATGTGGTGGGGATGGGGTATCAAACTCATCTAATATGCATGTGATGCATCAAGAGAAGAATATCAAAAGCATAGATGCCCGAGAATTGAAAGAACATGAACGAAGATCAAAGAACATTGTCATCCGTGGGATTAGAGAGGAGAGTATGGAAACACCCGCTTCCCTAGGAAAGTCCATTGGTGAATTTTTTAGCATGCATTATGGGATGTCGGATGTGAATGTATATGGGGCACACCGAGTTGGGAAACATGGTGTTACTCGCTCCGGAGAAAGGCCTATTGTATGCACAATGACAAATGATACAAAGCGGCGGATCATACTCAAAAATAGTTCGGTATACCTCAAAGGTACACAATGCTTTGTGAGTGAAGATCGTACTATCTCACAACAAAATGCTCGTCGTAAAGCATATGAAGAAAGATTGAAAAACAAGGTTAAGGATGTGCTTAAAGATGGAAATGTAGGCAAATAGGGACACGTGACCTATCAGACTAAACCACGTCTTTTACGACTATGCTTTTGGAATTGCAATGGATACCCATAGAATGCGAGATTCGGCATAGAGGAGTTCATCCATGACTCGGATATCACACTTCTTGTTGAAACATGGGAGCATGATACTCAAAGGATTCAAGGTTTAGGAAACTATAATGTACACTCTTTGATATGGAAGAAAAATTCAAGACAAAGAAGAGGACAAGGAGGGGTGGCATGTTTGATTAAGAAGGAAATAGAGAAATATGTGTCAATCGTAAAAAATGATGAACATAAATGCTACATATGGCTCAAAATAAAAACACCCAATGATTTGCCCACTTTTGTCGCTAGATGTTACATTCCTCATCAAGATTCTAACTTTTATGCTTGTTTGGATAAAGATCAACCTTTTGCAAATCTAGAAGATGATATTTCTTATTTCCCATCCAAAGAGGAAATTATTGTCTTTGGTGACATGAATGCTCATACAAAAATTTTCCAGCTTGATTCACAAGAATCTTTCATGTCACATATCTCAAGGATGCAAGAGGATAAGCAAATGTATAGCCACTCTTGTAGCAATGAAAAAGATCTGAACCAATTTGGGAAACTACTCCTACAAATGTGCAATAGTACCGGATTGCTTATTGCAAATGGTGTTTCCTTATAACCCAATACTAATGCCTTTGCATGTAGAAAACACAACGGACATAGTGTGATTGACTATGTGCTACTTTCCGAAGGTATTTTGGATCGTATACATAAATTCTCACTTGAGGAATGGACATTGGAATCCGATCATAGAATTTTATGTATTGATCTCAAATGTATGCATAGGTTTGATTGTGAGAAGGTGATTGAAGATACTAAATAACCGCATTTGAGCATGAATCTTAAGTGAGCACCCATGTATTCCAAAGTCGTTGAGGATATGTTACAAATGACAAAGATACAACATGGTGCCACACTAGAATGCAAATGGGAAGCTTTCAAGAATGTCATTCTCTCATGTACAAACAAATGTTTTTCGACCAACAACACATCATGGAAATGCACCAAGAAATGTAGGAAAAAATGGTTTGATAAAGAATGTCATGAAGCTCGAAAGTGCCTTATGGTTTTGGATGTAGTTAAGGATAAAGAAAATTACCAAAAGCATTTGCATGAGTATAAAAGGTTTATTCAAAGAAAGAGACGAATATGGGAAGTTACTCAACAACTTCTCCAAACACAAGAGAACGCGCATGCATGTGCTAAATTTTTGGGAAATCTAAAGGGGAAATGTGTTGAGAGTTATGGTGACTTAACTCTTCATGACTTGTCTATGCATTGTAAGAATTTATATGAGTTATCTCTTGCCAGAAAGATGATGTGTTATGGTTCTCTTTCACATATGTCTCCCTTCTTTACAATTGAAGATATATGGATAGGACGTAAGAAATTGGCCTCTCGAAAGGCAAGCGATCGTCAATGTATAAAGGCTGAAATGCTCAAATTGACGGGAAAGGAAACACATGTATTGATATTCGATATGTTTAATGATGCATTGCAACATGGTATGCCATATGATTGGACTACAAATTGGATCAAGCCTTTACATAAAGGTGGAGGTGTAAATAATGTAAACAACTATCGAACCATCATGGTTGGCTCATTAATGGCAAAACTATTTGAATGTATAATGGAATCAAAGATAAGTGTATGGGCAAAACAAAATGGTAAGAGAGCTTATGGACAAGCTGGCTTTTGAAAACACCAGAGCACCATTTATCATCTTGTCACCCTTCGAGTATTAATGGAGGAAAGTCACCTTAGAGGTAAGGGTTTATATTGTTGCATTGTAGACTTCAAGAAAGCTTTTGATATGGTACCTCGTGAGCATCTTTGGAGGTGAATGGAAGAACTTGAGGTGCCAACTGAATATATGCTTGCAATTTCCCCAATATATGAGAAGGTGATATGTTGTTTGCGTATGAGAGATAGAGAAGATTTTTTCAATAGAACTATTGGTGTTAAGCAAGGATGCCCACTCTCACCAACATTATTTGATCTATGCATTGATGAATTAGAAGAAATGGTTACCAAGGTTGTAAAGGAAGAATGTGTTGAAGAAGTTGCCATTGGGAAATTTTGTGATTATGCTTTTGTTATATGCGGATGATGTAGTCCTTTTTAAAAATACTTTAGGAGATGCACAAAAGCTTATGAAGGCATTGGACAAAAATTGCATGCATACTAAATTAAGTGTTGATAGCTCAAAAACAAAGATTATGCTTGTAGAGAGCCAAAAAAGAGATAACCATGCATTATGTACAAAAATGAGCCACTTGAATGTGTGGAAAGCTTCAAATAACTTGGCCTCGAAGTTCCTTCAAATCAAAGATGGAATGAATGTGCTACACGTCGCTTAGAGGCAGGTAAGCGAGCATATTATGCATTTGAGAACACATGCAATCTTGGAGATATTAAGTGTTGGGTCCTCAAGAAATATCTTTTCGACACTTTGGTGACACCGGTTCTTCTCTATGGGGTGGAAGTATGGGGCGGTAGCATCCCTAAATCTACGTGGAAAGAGTTTGAAAATGTCCAAAAACATTTTCTTACAAAGTTTCTACAAGTTAAGAAACAAACGCCCTACACCCTCCTCCTCCTTGAGACGGGATCGCTTCCCATTGAGATCATGGCCATAGAAAGGGTTGTTGAATACATGCATAAGGTTCAAAAAAGCCCCTCACATTAACTTCCTAGAATTGCATGGGAAGCAAGCAAAAAGATCCAAAAGACATATAAAAGCAAAATTTTGTGTTCCGATTGGATTCAAGATTTAGAAAAATGGTTTGGTAGATGGGATGCAAGACGCTTGCTTCATGATGCAGCACTAGATTCCTCTCAAAATGATGCCTTTTTGCAACGCCAATGTATCATGATGTCGGAAAAATGTGGAGGCTCACGCTTCACACATTATACTACAAATGTTGCACCTAACTACAAAACCATATTCTTCGCGGAACGGGGAAGCCATACACATTGATACATGTTAGAGCCCATCCCGATATCTACCATTCGAACCATTGCTTCCATGCAACTTAGCTCGCATGCATTGTGATGTGAGACGGGGCATTGGGGCACAAGTGATGAGAGTGGCCGGCTATGCACACTTTGCCCTAAACAAGTTCGAGAGTCTAAGTATCACACTTTGAGACAATGCTCTACCTTTGATCATTCGACTATGCTTTCCACATCTCTTTGACCACGCCCAATCCTTGCACGAATTTCTCTCACAACCTCGATGTGCACTCTCAATTGCAACATTCATTGGTAAAGTTCTTGAACATCAAGAGTCGCTACTCACTTTCACACGTATCATGTGAAATGTAATATTTTTGGTATTTGACCTCTGAAGACGATAATATAATCTATCTATCTGTCTATCTATCTTCTCTCTCTTGCTCTCTTTCTGCAACCTCACGCTATCGCACTCATTAATAGAGGCTACAATTGTTTTGTACCTCATGATACTCTTCTACACATGCCGGGGATTTTTCTTATAGCTCGAATCTTTGATCTCTTTCAATTACTACCCTTGAGTATGAATGTTATATCCTGGATAGGTGGATACATCATATGGGCTATAATTTACAAATGTAGCCCCAACTACACATCACTATTATTATTATCTATAGTTATAATAATAATAATTGACAATTCATAAACCAACTCTCTATTGTTGACTCTTCGACTCTTGGCACACAACCCAAACAATCGGCTCCTCCTTATCTTCAACTATCAACTCTTCTAGGCCCAAACAGTCGGCTCCTCCCACTTGAGGGACATATTCCCAACAGATCAAGCGAAATCAGACGACAAAGACTCTTCTACTCTCCCAGTCCGACTACCTCTGCAAAGTGTTGAAGCGCTTTAGCATGGAGAACGCGAAGCCAACACCAACATCGCTTCCCACATTGATCCGACTTTCAGACAGAGACTCTCCTTTGACAGATAAGGAGAAAGAGGTTAATGGAAAGATACCCTATGCATTGGTCATAGGAAGTATCATGTACGCAACGGTGGCGACCCGACCCGACCCGACCTTGGCTATGTCGTAGGAGTCGTCCGCCACTACATGTCAAACCTGGGACGGAAGCATTGGGAGGACATCAAGCACATCTTTAGGTACCTAAGAGGGACCGAAGATGCACACCTGACTTTCGGATCGTCAAAATCAACCTACGTCGAAGGCTACACGACGCAGCTAAGGATGTGATCTGGCTACACTGACTGACTACCAACTTCTCGGCGATGAGCTGAATCGAGTTGGCCAACCATCTATTGCGACTCACAGAGCGCAATACACCTCATCGAGATCCAGTCTATCATGAGAAGATGAAACACATTGAGGTGCGGGTTTTGTGATGGCTTAAAGTGTGCGGCACTTCATCAGGGGTTTGTTTGTGGTGGACTGAAGTTTAGACGTTTTTCACGTGTCTAAACCTAAGTTTATGGTAGGGGAAGGGGGGTATGTGAGGGGGAAAGGAAGGGATAAGGATATGTTTAGCGGTGAGATTGGGGTATGTTTAAACTTAAGAAAAAACAAGCGAAAAGTTGAGAGACAAATTCCATTAACAAACAAAATTTTGAAAGAACCTAAGATGAGAGAATCGAATGAGTGATTTAGGATTAAAGATAAAGATGAAAGAGAGAGGGGGAATGTTTATTAAACCAAAAAAAAGATTTAGATCTTCCCTTTGTGAGGGAGATTTATTTAAAACAAACAAAACATTTAAATTAATATTAAGGATTAGGAGGTAGGGAGAAGACGGTTTGAGATCGGGATCAAGGGGAGAGTGTTTGAGTAGACGAACTTAAACGGATTAGGGATAAGTTTTAAGGAAGGAGGGTACTTAAGACAACTAGTTAAAAATGTACTAGAATAGATAATATTTAAAGGTTTAAAATAATATTTAAGCAAAAGATTACTTAAATAATTAGTTAAAACAAAAAGGAAGAGGATTACGATGAATACTTAAACAAGTTCTTAAGAGAAAATGTGAAACAATTACTAAGATAATTACTTTAAAAATATGACAAAATTATTTAGACAAGTACTTAAATGAATGAGAAAAAAATTTGGACAAATGTTTAAGCAAAGGTTTAAACAATATGAAAAAGTTATTTAGACAAATGCTTGGCAAAATATTTAAGCAAATACTTAAACAAATGTTTAAACAAAATACCAAATCAAATTATTAGACAAAACATAAAAGAACATGAAACAATGAGCAACACATAGAGAGGAAGAGTATCTGGGAGCTAGTAACCGAGAAGAAGCTCGAAGTCCAGAAGATCGATACCGAGTTGAACATCGTTGATTGCTTGACCAAGCCACTCCCAGATCAACGCTTCGGAGCACTGAGGATGAAGATGGGACTAAGACAAGCAATCAAGACAAAGAGAGCCAAGCAAGGAGTAGAAGGTAAGATGATCCAATCGTTTCAAACAAACCAATCCGAACGACTAGGCTAGATACTTATTCTACCTCTGTCGACTCGTTTGTACGCCAACTGACTTGTACTATTTAGATCAATTTTGTAATCTAAGTTTATGGGGCAGATAACCCCAATTACTTGTACACGTAGGAAAGAGTAGTTCTTTTACGGGGGAGTTTGTTAGCATAAAAGGCAAACTCCTTCTACTTTGTGTCCTCACTAGTGTGAGCACGTCCAATAGTTAGGATTTGAGTATATAAGCTCTAACCTAATGTTGTGATACGTGCAACTGATTATTCTTGTATCTTGACTCTCAGAGAGAGCGAGAGAATAACAGAGAATAATGAGAATCACCATTGAAGCTTATCTTCTTGTCTGCTTACTCCTCTTGCTACATAGTTGTGCATGTTGTTGACGGTGCACTTTTAACACACAGGTCCTCACACATCTTCCACACATATCGTGCTAGAGAAGGGTGGTCATTTTCACCACTAGTGAAAAGATTTCGTCGAAATCAACGCCATATTCTTGTTGGAACCCTTTTGCTACTAATCTAGCCTTGAATTTTGGGTTGGCCGAATAAGACGTCTCTTTCGGAAGATCACGTCATTTTTTCGGAAGTTTGACGTGGTCCCAAGTCTTATTTTGTCGAATGGAGTTCATCTCTGACTCCATCCCAAGAGCCCATGTGGCCGAATCGGGGGATGTCGATGCTTCTTTGTATGACGTCGGTTCGCCCGTGTTTGTGAAGAATATACCAACAGAGTACCTCTCTAGAGGTTGCGATAGTCTTTTGAATCTCCTTGGTATGACTGGGCTAGCCTGATCGAGTGTTTGGGTTGGATGTTCTAGAGCCAAAACGTTCGGTTGTGCCATATCGTTTGGAGTCTATTAGGTGCTAGAGGATTCGGCTACTCGTGAAGCCGATCTCATGTTTTGGGGTAGGCTATCATGAAGGCTCGACACTTCTGAAAAAGTTACCCTTTGGACTTCAATAGGCCTTTCAGTTGTTGATCTGAAGGCATTTCAGCTTTTGGCCAAACTGGTTCTCTACCATGGCGAGCCATTCAGAAAAGATCGAGAACACCCGATCTTTGGTTCAGACAAGGTATGCCCACACCTTTCGAGTTGAATCGTTGATGAAGTAGGAGACTCCACCAAGAGACTGAAGTGGCATTGGGCCACACATGTCTGACTGGACCAAATTGAGTTGACTCGATTCTCTTGGTGTTGCCATGGGGTGTAACGCGGCTGTCTGTTTTCCATACCAGCAATGCTCACAAAACTGATTATCGTAACGGAGAGTTTGGGGATGTATCTAGCTCTAGATAAATGTGTGATGCCGGCCTTGCTAAGGTGTCTGAGTCTGTCGTGCCATAACGATGACGCGGGAATATCAACCATAAACAAGTCACCCTCTCTAAGTGTGACATATAGTGGGTATAGAGAATGTACTTTCGAACCTCGAGCAAGTAGGAGATTCCCCCTATGGAGTGTCCACCCTCTTGATGAGAAGCCAACATGGATGTCGTCTTCATCAAGTTGTCCGACCGAGATCAGCAGTCTTGAGAGCTCAAGTATGTGTTGGACATGATGTAGTACTAGTGTGGAGCCACCATGTGTCATAGTGTGCTCCATTCCTCAGTCGTAAGCAGAACATCAAATACGACTGAGTGTTCTATGAACAAAGTGTTTGGGTCATCCCTCAGTACTTCAGCTGAAGAGCCGATGTAGTTGACCTCCTCATGCCGGCCACCCTTCTAGTCATCTAGTTGAGCTTTATCATTCTTGGCTTTGAGGGCGGGGCAATCAGCCTTGATATGTTCGGGTTCCTTGCAATAGTTGCAGGTTCAATTATCCTGGGGCTTGCTTTGGCTTCGCAAATCTGTCAACGATCGGGAAGAACTTCTCCCTCGACTGTTCAGTCGGTTAGCTTAACTTTGTCCTGCATAGATGTCACTAGCCAAATCGTTTGCAAACAATTTCCTCCAAGTTGCTTCAATCAAGATTCAGCCTGTGAGTACATAGTACTTTATTGCAATGCTGATGCATTGCACATAGTTTTGACCAAAGTTTCTGATTGCTTTTAAATCTTCTTCAATTGTCATCCCTTGAGCCGAAATTTGGGAGCTTAAGCATTCGTACTCATTTAGGTGTGCTTGGACCAAGTCAGATTCTTTCATCCGAAGGTCGTAGAGGCTTCGGATCAGGTATATCTTTGTTGCGCCGACCTTCTTTTCATAAGTGTTCGAGAGTGTCTTCTGTAAAAGAATATGTGTGCAAAAGTGTATGCGAAACACAGATACATAGTTCAAGAAACGACAGTTCGGTGAAACACAGAAAACGCAAAGATGGACAAGGAGAGACAAAGAGAGAGAGAGAGAGAGAGAGAGAGAGCAGACAACTCAATTCTATTTCAAAAAATAATAACGCTTAGTGAGCACTTCTTATACACGCCCTTAAATCGGGCTGACACAAGTACTAACAGTACTTGACTGCTCATAAATGAGCCTACTACACTTACTCCCAAAACTATTCCTTACGAGGAATATCTTACGACCTCTCGGTGTCTGCACCGTTACGGCCATGTTGTGCATAACTGTTTTACACACCCAATTACACACCAAATGTTGAGCTTGTCTCTCAACACTCCCCCTCAAGCTCAACTTGAGGTTCCACCTACTCTTCCGGATCTTCATTGCGGCCTCTTCTAGCTTCATGCCTTACTCGCGCTCCTCGACCCTTTCGGTCGCCTTGTCTACTCGTTGGACCCTTCTCAGCTCCTTCGTTGTCGCGGTGTTGGCGCCTCTTCTGCTACCCTTTTCTCCGCTTGGCCCTCAATTGATTCATGATGTCTGAATCGAACATTCTGATTGAACCGAACTCTTCCGATTCAATTCCG
>NW_028231501.1:0-12432 GCF_043228905.1 Azolla caroliniana | reverse complement strand
AGAGAGCCCAAGTTCGGGCTATTTCTGTAAACAACTTAAAGGGCAGTTGCCCTAAGTGAGTCACTATATAAAGTGACTTTGTAACCTTTTGTAAAGGTTGGTTGTTCATTGATATAGTTGTTGCCCTTTTGTGAATATAGATATATATTCTCTGTGCCTCTCTCTCTCTCTCTCTCTCTGTACATATTTAGTTCTTGCCTTTCTTATATGCAGGTATTTTCTTCCTCACAGTATCATACTGTGTGATCTCTTCCGCACTGACGGCCTTGTTCATTCCCTACATTTGGTATCAGAGCGAGGATGTCCTTCATCCCGCTGCCGGCCGCCATTCGAATCTTTGGATCACAACATTCCTTTTTTCTGTTTTGTATTTGAAGAAACAGAGAAGAGAGAAGAAGAAGAAAAACGAGGCTTGCATCTCATCGCGTTAGATCATCTTCGCTTGGAGTAAGCCAGCCGGCTGTACTCTGTTCCTCGTGATCGTAACTGCTCGAGGTGAAATCCCCTTGTGCAACATTGACACGATCGTGCTCCACTCGGTTAAATGGCATCCGAACAGGTCACCGAACGCTGCTCGCCGCCCGTTGTAACCACTCGGTGCAGATCCGTCTCAAGACAACAACCCCAATTCATGCTTCATCCGATTGATCGACATTCGGGAGGATCAATTGGATCCGTCTCTCTCGTCGTTGCAGTCACCCGAAGCAAAATCGGTCCAGACAATCGGCTTCAATAATCGGTATTTGGCATATATATCCGTAAGCAAACCGGGCTCACTCTGACTCGGCAACATTCAGGGAGACCAGTCGGTTATGTCCCTCAAGTTACCGGAGTCAATTCGAGCAAGTTCAACAATACATATATCCAAAACCGAACCAACTCGGGTTCAAATCCGACTAGAACGATATCGGGTGAGCCGACCGGCTGCACTCCAACAAAGTTCGTAGTCAACTCCGAACCGAGCTTCGTCAACCGAAACCGAATCTGATGGCATCAACATCCGGCTCATCGGAAATGAGTCTAAGGAGGTTCGACGGTTCGAACTTCAATTTTTGGAAGGAGCAAATGCAGGACTATCTTATAGTCAAGGGTCAGATCGATCCGATTGAGAATGAAACTGCTCCAGAAATATACAAGGCAAATGAGTGGCAGAAGCTAGACAGAATCGTTCGCGCCACGATTCGGATGCACCTGTCGGAGTCAGTGTACTTCACAGTGCAATCGTGCACGACAGCCTTCGAACTTTGGAAGAAGTTGTCGGAAACCTACGAAAAGAAGGTCGCCTCAACGAAGATGTATTTGATCCGGCGCCTCTACAACTTGCGGATGAAAGACTCCGATTCGGTTCAGGCAAACCTTAACGAGTACGAAAGTTTGAGCTCCCAAATCTCGTCACAGGGGACGACAATCAAGGATGAACTCAGAGCAATGATACTCATGAGTAGTCTCCCCTCCTCTTGGGAAACCTTCGTTACAACTGTGTGCAACGCTTCTACGACTGCCATCAAGTACTCCGAAGTCACAAGTGCAATCCTGACTGAAGCAGCTCGGAGAAAGTCTTTCACCAAAGACTCGGCAAAAGAAGCCTATGTAGTACAAGGTTCGACCGACCGATCGAACAACCGGGGAAGAAGCTCTTCCCGACCGCTGACAAATCAGCGAAGCCGCAGCAAGTCCCGGGAAACCCGAATCTGCAACTACTGCAAGAAACCGGGACACATGAAGGCCGACTGTCGGGTACTCAAGTCAAGGATAGACAAAGCTCAAAGAGCTAATCAGAGGAGTAATCGGCATGAGGAAGTCAACTACGTTGGCTCTTCAGCCGAGATATTGACGACCGACCCGAACATATTGTCCATAGAGAATCCAGTCGAATCAGAAGTTCTGCTTACGACTGAGGAATCGAGCACATGGCTTGTGGACTCGGGCACGTCGTATCACGTGACACCTCACCGATCACAGTTTCGGCAATATTCGGACCGGCACTCCGACTCAGTTCGGGTCAAAAATCCGCAGCACTGTGCTATCATCGGAATCGGCACCGTAGAGCTCAACCTTCCGGGTGGCTCTACACTCGTACTACACAACGTCCGACACGTTCCTGAGCTCTCACGACCCTTGATCTCAGTCGGACAACTTGATGAAGCTGGCATCCGTGCTGGTTTCTCATCAGGAGGGTGGACACTCCACAGAGGGAACCTCCTGCTTGCTGGAGGACCAAAGGTACACTCATTGTACCCTTTGTATGTCACACTCAGAGAGGGTGACTTATTTCTGGTAGATATCCCTGTGTCATCCTTATGGCATGGACGACTCGGACACCTCAGCAAGGCCGGCATCACGCACCTATCCAGAGCCGGATACATCCCGAAACTCTCCTTCTCAGACCATCAGTTTTGCGAGCATTGCCAGTACGGCAAACAGGTAGCCGCATCACACCCGACATTAGAACCAAGAGAGTCGAGCCCGCTCGATCTGGTCCACTCGGACGTTTGTGGCCCAATGCCACATCAGTCACTCGGTGGTGCCTCGTACTTCGTCAGTTTCATTGACGACTCGACTCGAAAGGTGTGGGCTTACCCCATCAAAACCAAAGATCGGGTGTTCTCGATCTTCTCAGATTGGCTCGCAATGGTCGAAAACCAGACCGGTCGGAAACTGAAGTGTCTCCGAACCGACAATGGAGGTGAGTTCAAATCGGATGAATTCGTCAAATTTTGCCGAGAACGCGGCATTAGACGTGAATATACGGCACCATATAGTCCGGAGCAGAACGGAATCGCAGAACACATGAATCGGACGATTCAAGAACGCGTTGTATCCATGCTCCAACACTCCGGACTGTCGGATGGCTTCTGGGCAGAGGCTCTACTCACGGCAGTACACATAATCAATATGTCGCCAAGTAGACCTCTAGGACTTAAGATACCTCAGGAAACATGGACCAGCAAAAAGCTGAATTATGACAAGCTGAGGATTTTCGGTTGCGAGGCATACACCCTCATACCGAAAGACGACCGCCAAAAACTCGAACCGAGATCAAGGAAATGTGTTTTCCTCGGGTATGGACTCGACGGCGAGATCGGATACCAACTCTAGGACCCCGAGCACAGGCAAATCGTCCGAAGTTCGGACGTCGTGTTCAACGAGTTGACTATGCACAAAACGGCCGAAAGGCCTATTGAAGTCCGAAGGGTAATATTTTCCTAAGTGTCAACCCTTCTTGACGGCCCAGCACACAACACGAGACCGGTTTCACGGGTAACCGACCTCTCTCGCACCGAATCCACAGATTCGACACAACCGAATGGCTCGGCTTTCGACCATCCGACATCGACACCCAGTGCGACCAGTCCAGTCATACCTCGAAGATCCAAGAGACTGTCGCAACCTCCGGAGAGGTACTCTCCCGGAATTTTCTTCACCGACGCCGGCGAACCAACGTCCTACGAAGAAGCATCAGCAGCTGCCGATTCAGCCACCTTGCATCTGGCAATGGAGTCGGAAATGCACTCCATCTGTGCCAACAAGACTTGGGATCTGGTCGACTTACCGAAGAATCGACATGCTCTTCCTTGCAAGTGGGTCTATAGACTAAAGGAGACGTCCGACTCGACCACCCCAAAGTACAAGGCCAAATTAGTTGCGAAGGGATTTCGACAGGAATATGGCGTCGACTTCGACGAAATCTTTTCACCAGTGGTGAAAATGACAATTTGGAGTTGATTCAGCTTGATGTGAAAACGGCATTCCTCCACGGTGATCTAAAGGAGGAAATCTACATGGAGCAGCCGAAAGGCTTTGTGGCCACCGGTCAGGAACATCTAGTCTGCCGACTCAGGAAGAGTCTTTACGGCCTGAAACAGGCACCCCGACAGTGGTACAAGAAGTTCGACGATTTCATCCAGTCGGTCGGCTTCTCCAAGAGCGATGAGGACCACTGCCTCTTCACCAAAACCGCTCAAGACGATTCTCCCGTCTTCCTCATCATCTACGTGGACAACATGCTACTCTCCGGTCGGCATACCGGAGAGCTCACCGAACTCGTTCGGAAACTGCGATTGAAGTTTGCCATGAAGGACCTCAGTCCGGCAAGACACATACTCGGAATGAAGATTAGTCGGAATCGCGCCAAAAGACAGCTTTTTTTGTCTCAAACCAACTACATCAGACGTGTCTTGGAACGCTTCAACATGCAATCGGCCAAGTCTACTTCGACCCCGCTCCCCATTCATCTTCGGCTTTCTCAACGAGACTGCCCGACATCCGGTCCGGAGGGGGAAGATATGAAGTCGGTACCGTATGCACCGGCAGTAGGCTCTCTAATGTACGCGATGGTCGCAACACGGCCTGATATTTCTCATGCCGTAGGAGTCATCATCAGATTTATGTACAATCCTGGCCGATCGCACTGGAACGCAGTCAAGCATGTGTTCAGATATTTAGCTTGCACAAAAGACCACGGCATCCTTTTCGGTCCGAACTCAACTTCAGGTGTAGTCGGTTACACTGACTCGGACTTCGTCGGCTGTGTGGACAGTCGCAAGTCAACAACCGGATACTGCTTTAAATTTGGCAATGGAGCAATCTCGTGGAAGTCGAAACTTCAGGAGTGCACAGCCACCTCAACGACCGAAGCAGAATATGTAGCTGCCTCCGACGCAACGAAAGAAGCTTTATGGCTCAGTCTGTTGGTGCACACGTTTCGGCAAGTCGACTCCGACTTGGCTCCAGTTGTCTACAGCGACAGTTAGAGTGACGTTTCTTTGTCGAAAAATCTGGTTCATCACAACGCCTCCAAGCATATCGAAGTTCAATATCACTTTGTTCGGGACTGCGTCATTTCCGGGAAAATCGGTTTAGAGAAGATATCCACAACCGATAATGTCATAGATGGAATGACCAAGTGTCTTTCGGCAGACCAGTTCCGGTCTCTTCGGCAACAAATGGGCGTAACAACATATCGGTCCGGTTGAAGCCGGACATAGTGCAGGACGGTTTCGGACGACAGACTTCGGTTCACTGACGATCGGCTTCAGCTTTTCCGACCCGACCAGTTCGGTCTTCTGTCTACAGATCATGCCAATTCGAACAAAACCGACTTGTCCGAGAACCTAGATAACCCATGTATACACCCATTACGGGGGAGTGTCGAATACAAATGTATAATGGACGTATTCACACTATCCTCTTAGAGAGCCCAAGTTCGGGCTATTTCTGTAAATAACTTAAAGGGCAGTTGCCCTAAGTGAGTCACTATATAAAGTGACTTTGTAACCTTTTGTAAAGATTGGTTGTTCATTGATATAGTTGTTGCCCTTTTGTGAATATAGATATATATTCTTTGTGCCTCTCTCTCTCTCTCTCTCTCTCTCTCTCTCTCTCTCTCTCTCTCTGTACGTTGTCGAGGTAATCCTCGCGCATGCATGGAATGAGGCGGGACCTCGGGGGTCTTGTACCGAAGAGCAAGAGAGAAAGGAGAAGGGAGGAGACCCACTAGGTGCGAGGGTAGATCCACAGGGACACGGCCCTTCGACACAAAGACGCGAGTGGGATAGCGACACAGAGAGACACGAATGTATGTATGTATTAACAAGACAAACAACGAGAACACGAAGTCGGTTACAACCGAACAGGCCGGCGAACAGATGCCGATGCCTGTTCGTAAACGCACAGAAAGAAAGGAGTAGGTTGGAGGTGCTGCCGGAAGCACTCGGGCTTTCCTTAGAGCAGCGCGAGCCTCCCGAAACCTGCACAGAAAGAAGCTATGGAGTTTGGAAGAGAGAGAAGCCTTCGGCCCACAATCCGACAGCACTTCGTCCTCTCTTACTACGCGATCCAATCTCCTCATCGTCTCCCTCCTTTTATAGGCAAGGAAGGAGCCGTTTCCCATTAACTTCCTACCTACCGAATCTACCTACCTAGGATCTTCTATGTACACAACATAAGACGCACGTGCATGAAGAGCCGGTTCCTACGCTCCGGTGCACCGATTCCGCTTGTGGACGGTTTTCTTCACGACATCCGCCCCCACCTAACCGCGCATCCACCGGCATGCGCCAAATTGAGTTGGGACGGAGAAAACCGGTCCAGCCTTCATTCCCCGCTCGTCGGTTCTTCCTCGGTTTCGGATCGTACGTCGTCGTAGTCCAGGTTAACCGGATCCAGCCCGTCGTCGTGACGCTTCTTGAACGCTTTGATCCGCTTCCCAGCTACCGGTATCGCCATTCTCGTGCCGTCGAGTTCCGCCAGATGGTACGTCCCGTTGTCGTTGGCGTTTTGTACTACGTAAGGCCCGAACCACCTTCTTGCGAACTTCCGTGTTGCTCGGTGTTGGTTGTCGAGGCTGTTGTCGTAGACTAGCACCCAGTCGCCTTCCTCGATCTTCTTCGGTCGGAGCCGGTGCATTCGGTCGAACCGGGCTTTGTTCCTCGTCCTTGCCACCCGAAGCTTTTCCGTAGCCTGTTCTACGTCCTCCGGTCTTCGCTCGAGCTGTCGTATGCGCGCCGCCAACAGTTCCTCCCTGCTCATCTCGTCCCTCCAGTCCACGGTGGCCCATGAGGAGATCGTACGTTCCATCGGCATGATCGGCTTCTGCCCAAACATGACCTCTGTCGGCATGAATCCGGTTACCGAACTGTGTGTAGTTCGGTCCGCCCACAACGCGTAAGGCAGCAGCCGCGGCCAGTTCCCGACTTGACCTCCGCATGCCCGTACTAACGCCTTGACGATCGGTCCGTGTCCGCGCTCCACCTTCCCATTCGCCTCCGGATTGTACGCAGTGGTAAGCGAGAGCTTGACTCCTAGCCGGTCGAACAGCTCCTCGGCCTCTTCGGCGTGTAACTCCCCGCGATCAGCCACGATCTTCCTGGCGCACCCGTACCGGCATATCACGTCCTCGATCAAGAACCGACATACGGCCGCGGTCGTCTTGTTCTGAAGGGCCCGGCCTTCCACCTGGTTCGTCAGATCTTCCCGAGCCAGGACCAGATACCGCATCTGTCCTACTCCTATCGGCATCGTCACCAGGTCTACCATCCATTTGAAGTGGATGGTCGGAGGGTACGTAGGGTGAAGCTCGTCCCGATGTCGGACTACGGAGTGCATCTGACAGCTCTCGCAAGTTGTCACGAACCGATGCACGTCCCGGTACAGTCCCGGCCACCAGTACTTCCCCTTTATCTTCTCGAACGTGGCCCACGTTCCACGATGTCCGGCCCAAGGGCTGTCGTGGTAGGCCGTCAGCAGCTCCTCCTGTTCTTCCTTCATCGCCACCACCCGGAGCGGGACGCCATTCCTCTTCTTCGGGTGCTTCCATAAGTATCCGTCCCGGAGAAAGAATCGGTAAGCTTTCTTCCGGATCCGATTGGCCTCGTCCTTCGTCCATGACGCATCTGGCGTCATCGTCCTCAAAAATCCACCGATCTGGAGCCACTCGCCGTCGTACTTGCTCTCGTCGAAGTCGTTAAGTGCCGGAGTGCTCGTCCCATCGGTCGTCACATACGCCGCCTCGAAGAAGTCCACGCCGACTTCTTCGTCCTCCGAAACCATGCCGCCCTCGTTATCAAACCTCGCCCTCGAAAGCATGCCGACATGGCGTTGTCCTTTCCGGAAATGTGTCGTATTTCCGGATCCAGGGACTTAATGTACGCTATCCACCTGAGCATCGCCAGGTCCGGTGTCGCGCATCCGGAAACCATGCCGAGAATTGGCAGGCAATCCGTCTCGATAATCACTTCTGTCCCGATCCGGTAGTCTTTGTCGGCCTTTACTGCCGAAATGATACCCCAGAGTTCGCGTTTAACCTGGGTGTACCCTCGTTGTCGCTCACTGAGGACCTTCGCGCCGAATCGGATCAGGAACCGAATGTCGTCCTCGTCTTCTTGGTTGACGACCCATCCGATCCCGGTCGGACTCGTATCCACCGTTATGTATACCGGGGTACCCTTCTCGTAGACAGCCTTCCGGAGCGCCGGTGCTGCCGCAAGAGCTTCCTTCAGCTTCCAGACCGACTCCGTGTGCTCGTCTCGCCACTCGAATTTCCGCCCCTTCTTCAGCATCCCGTATAGTGGCTCCGCAACGTGGGCGTAGTGCGGGATCCATATGTGGTAGAATGCGCATGCCCCCAGGAACCTCCGAACTTCCGTAACCGAGCTACAGTCGGTCTTCATCGCGGAGATGGCTTCTACTTTTGCCGGAGACGGCTTCCGGCCAAACGGTCCACACAAGTGTCCGACCACCAGGATTTCTGATTGCCCGAAGGCCGATTTCTCCCCGGAGAAGGTGAGCCTCGCATCCTCTAGCCTTTGTAGCACCTTCTCGCAATCGTTGATGTGTGTTGCCACGAATCGCCGGCATCCGTCCGGCCCGACTGTCTCGTCCTTCTCTTCCACCGGGCACCCCTTTATCAGGATGTCGTCCAGAAATGGCATGGTGATGTCCGGGATGCAATCCCTCAGTACCTTGTTCATTGCATTCACCATGTGGGCCACCGAGTTGGTCCCTCCTTGTGGCAGGGTACACATTCGCACTAGGCCGAGGGGAGTTCGCATCGTCGTAATGTCTCTGCTCTCCACGGCTAGCTGGAACTGGTCGTACCCCGAGTATAGATCACCGACCGAGTAAATCGACCTTCCGGCGAAGGCCTCCGCGAACTCGTCTATGGTCAGTCCGATTCCTGCGTTCCGAATGGTCACTCTGTTGACCGGCTGCAGGTCTTGAATGAAGCGCATCGTTCCGTTTTTCTTTGGTACGGTAAACCATCGGTTCGAGTATGGGGCACTCGACGGTTCGAGAATGCCCATATCTACTTTCTGCCTCAATAGCTCCATCAACTTCGGGATGTGAGCTCTCGGTACCGGAATCGGCTTGAGATTCCACGGCACATGCGGTACCGTGAATATCACCATCGGCTCCACGATCGTCGGGTCTACGCACCCGATCTCTTCTGGCGAGAATGCGAAGGCTTTCCCGTGCCTTCCGAGCATTCTCCGAAACCGGTCTTCCTCCGCCGGCAGTAGGAACCCGCCCCCACCGATCTTGAGCTCCCGGAGCGTCCCGTCGGTGAAGGTGTGTCCTATGCAGGCCGGATCTCGTAAACTGGGGTCCGACGCAACCCCTCTGATTCGGGACTCGCTGCCCTCCGGTAAGGGTGCCGCGACTGGCCTTACCTTCCGGTCCACAGTCTTGTACTTCGTGCTAACTCGGGCTGTCCGATCCGACCGGAGCCCCTGGCTGAAGTTCGTGATGACTTCGTACATCTCTTCGGAACATACCGGTATCGTTCAGTCTTCGTTAAGGTCCTCTTTGGCTACCTTCCTCAGCATCCCCAAGGTGTCGTCGAAGGAGACCGCCTCCACGGCCCCGCTGATTTCCTCGTCCGGGCCGAGAACTCCGCACGCTCGAAGTCGTTCCTCCGCCCTTGCCCTTTCTCGGCCAACGATGCCGACCATCATACACCCTCCGTTGTTGGAGAAGCAGAATTTTCTACCTATCGTACAACTGTGGGGTCTTTCCCGAGTGTCCGGACTGTCTCGGCCCCACGCCTTGGCAGCCCTCTCTAAAAATCCTCCCGGTTCTCGCCACCGAGGGATTCGCGGTTTCGCTCGTGGTTCGGTCACACCGTCAGAAATTGGACCGAATGGCGCCCGTCCTGGCTTTTGACCCTTGCGTAGGCCGAACTGTTGTCCAGCACTTTGATCTCCATTCGCGCCGCTGTGATGTATGGTTCCCCTAATATGACCGGGTGCGAGGACGTCTCCTGTACGAAGAAGTGCTGGTCAATCTCGACGTCGCCAATCTTGACTCGCACGTTCGGGCAGGCCCCGTGCAGTTCCTCGGTGGCGTGCGTCGCCGCCCGTATCTTCCACCCGTGCTTGGTGTTGATCGGCCACTTTCCCTTCTTATAGAAGTCCATGGACATCAGGTTTATTTCCGAACCGTGGTCCACCAATACCACCACCGGTTCCTGAACATCCCCGATCTTTACCGGGGTCTCCGTGGTCGCTCGGGCCTAGTGCGGCCTTGAATAGTGGCTCTTCGCCCACTCATCTTCCAGCGCCATGTCGTCGATGTGCGTCGTCCGCACCTCCACCGGTCTTTCCGGTTCCGTCTCCGTCGACAGCCTCTTCCGTTTCACCAGGTCCACAATGGAGTCGTGGAACTCCTTCTTGGCGATCCCTAGCACCTCTCGCAATGACAGCTCCACTTTGTTGTCGAGGATCCGTTCTTCTAGGACCTTTCGTAGGTCCGTAGCCCTTTCTATTTCCGTCCCCAGTCGGTATCCGCCCTTCTTGGGGTTATCTTGCGAGCTGGACCCACCGGCATCGTTCCGTCGTTGCCCGAATCGGGTCTCGTACCGTTGTGAGGGTCCGGCCGCTCCGGCTTTCCCCACTCGTTTGTCTTCTGCCAGAGCCTCGTAGTTCCGGCAGGCGGCTTCTACGAAGCCTATCTTCTCCTCGACCGGATCGCTCCACCCGGTTATTTCTCGGACCCGTCTCTCAGCGCGGTCCATTTCATCTTTCCTTAGCCGTGCGCCTGCAAGACCTTCCAGCATTGCCGACCAGAATCCGTCTTTGCCCTCCTTTCGGGCCTCGCTGCCCCCGACGCCGAGTAGTGGATGGCCTCCACGTGTCGGGCCGCTGCCTCTTCCATCAGTCTCTTCATTCCTCCTCACCCGTCATTTCGGTTTAGGGCCCTTCTGGTGTCGCCGGCGTGCACCCGGCCTTCCCACAGGTACACCACCCGGTTCCTCAACGCTTCTGCGAAATCGCCGTAGTCCTTCCGGATGTGGCCGACCTCGTCGCACCACATACACCTGTTCCCTGCTACCGGCCGTCGGTCACGAGCCGGTTCGCCGCCTTCCCTTCGACTCTGGGCGATCTGGAGATCCTTTATCGCCCGCGTCAACTCCTCCAGCGCTGCTCCTCCGGACGAGCCACTGACCATGCCAGTCGAAGCCGGACCGGTTTCGAGCCATTCCCGGGTTTCTTCCCTTCGCCCTTGCGGTGCCGGTTCAAGCCTCCTTGCTGTGACAGAGCCCGCACCAGCCGCCCCGTTGTCTGCCCATTCTCGCCATTTGTCGAAACGGCCACATACTCTCTTAACCGCCGTCTAGTCGGTCGTCAGCCCGTCTTCGGTTTCTAGCAAGGAGCCGAATTGATCCCGGTCCCGCTTGTCCACCGACTTGACGAACAGTAGGACCCGGCTCGTATCCAGAACGGTTCGGTCAAGCGCCGAGAGGCGCGCAAAGCGTTCCTCAAACTCCCGGAGGAGTGCCGACGCGTTTCTTCCTTTGCCGGGGGACTCCACCCATTCCATGAAGTCCCGTTTCGAAAGCCGGAGCGCGTCGTCCAGCCCGTATTTCTCTAGGAGTCGGCCTTCGAACTCCTCCCAGGTACAGCTCTCCGCCCGTACCTCGAGCACCTCCGCATGGATGCTCGGCATCGCCACTCGAGGGAACCCGGCAAGACGCCTCTCTTCCGGAATGTCCCGCATCAGCATTTCTGCCCCGTAGGACGCCAAATACTTCGTGGCATCCTTTCCGCTGAACCGGCCGATCGTACCGACGACCACCTCAATGGCTCTGTTGAGGGCGCTGGTGCCCTCGCGCGCGCTCAGTATCCGATCCAAGGCCGAAGCCATGGCCTCCGCAAGATCCGACCCCTTCATCTTCTGCTCTTCTGCCGCCTCTTTCACGTCGGGTTCACCAAGATGTCGAGGTAATCCTCGCGGATGCGTGGAATGAGGCAGGACCTCGGGGGTCTTGTACCGAAGAGCAAGAGAGAAAGGAGAAGGGAGGAGACCCACTAGGTGCGAGGGTAGATCCACAGGGACACGGCCCTTCGACACAAAGACGCGAGTGGGACAGCGACACAGAGAGACACGAATGTATGTATGTATTAACAAGACAAACAACGAGAACACGAAGTCGGTTACAACCGAACAGGCCAGCGAACAGATGCCGATGCCTGTTCGTAAACGCACAGAAAGAAAGGAGTAGGTTGGAGGTGCTGCCGGAAGCACTCGGGCTTTCCTCAGAGCAACGCGAGCCTCCCGAAACCTGCACAGAAAGAAGCTATGGAGTTTGGAAGAGAGAGAAGCCTTCGGCCCACAATCCGACAGCACTTCGTCCTCTCTTACTACGTGATCCAATCTCCTCATCGTCTCCCTCCTTTTATAGGCAAGGAAGGAGCCGTTTCCCATTAACTTCCTACCTACCGAATCTACCTACCTAGGATCTTCTATGTACAACATAAGACGCACGTGCATGAAGAGCCGGTTCCTATGCTCCGGTGCACCGATTCCGCTTGTGGATGGTTTTCTTCACGACAACGTATTTTGTTCTTGCCTTTCTTATACGCAGGTATTTTCTTCCTCACAGTATCATATTGTGTGATCTCTTCCGCACTGACGGCCTTGTTCATTCCCTAC